>NC_048277.1:38796790-38824290 GCF_009762535.1 Notolabrus celidotus | reverse complement strand
GAGGTCTTTGAACGCACCTTACAGCTCCTTATCTGCAGACAGATTCCCTCAGACTTCTGCAGGATTTCTTCAACGTCCAGTTTCATGGAGAGCTCGTTGATGTGCTGAAAACAAACACACACATTGACACACACACACAGACACACACACACATGGTCAGATTATAGATCAGGTTAAACCATCACCATCATCATCATCATCATCATCATCATCCTCCCTCTCTTCCTCCTCCTCCTCCTCCTCCTCCTCCTGGGTCAGAGGACTCAGTCAGTCACCTTGAGGATCTCGTTGAAGCCGTAGTTTTCCTCCATGATCTTCTGTTTCTCGGAGTCCAGGATGGCACAGCAGACCAGCAGGTGGAAGTTTTGACAAGGCAGCCCGGTCCACATCACCTGGAGACCCGTACACAGGTGAACACAGGTGAACAGGTGAACACAGGTTAACACAGACACAGGTCAAACATGTGAGGATCATGTGACCGACCTCCCAGAGCCGCAGCACGTCCTGGAAGCTGAGCTCTCTCTTAAACCGGATCAACAGCCAGCGGAAACAGAAGTACAGGTACCCTGAATCCTGAGACTCTGAAGAGGACACACAGCACACCTGTTCAGAACCCGCCCTCAGAACACTACACAGACAGCATCAACATAGAACACACGGGGGAACGTCTACAGGTGAGGCAGGGGGGCTCGTACCAAGGTAATTCCAGAAGGACAGATCCAGCAGTCTGAGCAGAGTGCTGAGCTGGATCAGCTGAGTCTTCATCCCCTGCATCTGCTCCTCGAAGTTATGATGCTGAAACACACAGACACATGTCAGACACACAAACCTTACACACACACACACACACACACACACACACACACACACACACACACACACACACACACACACACACACACACACACACACACACACACACACACACACACCTGACAGCAGGCTGACTCTCAACACTCAGCTCACCATCTGATCCATGAAGGACACGAAGCACCAGAATGCGTCCACCTCGTTCTCCATCACATACAGGACCGGAGACAGGAGGTCACTCATACCCTGAACGTACCCTGAGGAAGAGGAGGAGGAGGAGGAGGAGGAGGAGGAGGAGAGTTAGCCTCAGATGAAAGTCTGGGTCAGGAGCAGGATGAAAGCGGACTCACCCAGGTCGAAGTCGAACATGCAGTAGGTCATGAGGATGTCGTGGAGCAGGGTCAGACCCGGGTTATCGATGCCTTCGTAGAAGCGGTTGGTTCTGTCGGTCCGGTTCACGTCTTTCTCTGATTGGACGGAGAGAGAGAGGGAGAACGTTGAACAGGTTTCATAGAGGACACACGTTAACACTCGTCCTTTCACTCTCCACGTCTCTCTCAGACTCACCGATCAGACTCTTGTAGTCTCTGAGCCGAGAGTTCCTCCTCTCCTGCTCCTCGCTCACGGACTTCCACTGCAGCTTCATCCTGAAGTACTCATCCCTGTTACCATGGAGACACACACATCAGCACCATCACAACAACCGCCACCCCCGTTACCATGGAGACTAATATATTAATAAAGCCCATCTCAAACGTGATCAATGCGAGGTCAGTCTCAGCCTCAGCCTCTACAGAGCTCTGTGACATCACGCAGATCTGTGACATCACAAAGATCTGTGACATCACACAAGTCTGTGACATCACGCAGATCTGTGACATCACAAAGATCTGTGACATCACAAAGATCTGTGACATCACACAAGTCTGTGACATCACAAAGATCTGTGACATCACGCAGATCTGTGACATCACAAAGATCTGTGACATCACGCAGATCTGTGACATCACAAAGATCTGTGACATCACACAGGTCTGTGACATCACAAAGATCTGTGACATCACGCAGATCTGTGACATCAGACAGATCTGTGACATCACAAAGATCTGTGACATCACACAGATCTGTGACATCACACAGACGTCCACAGCCTGATGAGAGACACCTGAGTGATCATGTGACACCTGGCTGACCTCAGAGCAGTGGAACCTCCAGGTGTGATGACTTCAACAAACTGACACCCACATCAGAGATCACAGGGACTCAGCGCACAGAACGGAGTGTGTGTGTGTGTGTGTGTGTGTGTGTGTGTGTGTGTGTGTGTTTGTGTGTGTGTGTGTGTGTGTGTGTGAGAGAGAGTGTGTCTGTTACGTTTTGGCTCTCTGCAGGACCTTCCTCTCCTCTAGCGTGCTCTCCCAGGGGAAATATCCCAGCAGAAACTTCCAGGCCTCCTTCCTCACCGCGTGACACAGACCCTGCAGACACACACACACACACACACACACACACACACACAGAGATACAACAAAGACATTACAATAGTATTAGTAATAATAATAAGAACAAAACACATTTTTAATATTATAATAGTTATATTAATATCAGTGATAATAATAAGACGTTGAATAAGAGATAAATGGTGAAGTGTACTTGCCCCCTTGAAGATGGCGTGTTTGAGGAGGGGGACGTTGGTCATCCTCCCCTCATGGTCCTGGTATTTGGTCCAGTCCTCCACTGACAGCGGCGCCCCCCTCGTTACCTGAGGCCGCACCCCGAGGTCGATCTGAGGAGAACACACACACACACACACACTGTTTCACTGAAACACACACACCGTTTCACTGAAACACACACACCAGCACAGTTACAGAGCAGGTGAAGTGTGGAGTCTAAGGTCCTCTCACCCTGGTGATGACCTCGAAGCCCGGCTCCTCCTGCTGGTTGATCTCCAGCCCGGGGATCACCTCTCCCAGCAGGTCGGCCACCTCCTCCGGGGGGCGCTGGTGCTGCTCCTCCGTCCCCCGGAAGGCGTCGTAGATGTAGTTTGTGACTTTGGAGAATCCGCCCAGCGTGGTGACGTAGGGGTCTTTCTTAAACTTCTGTTAAAGACAAACTGAGCGTTTCACTCTCACAATCAGGAGTCAGAGTCTATATCTATCTATATGTTGCATATAAGATCAAATAAAAGTACATAAATACAGAAAGGATGAGTTAGCATGTTCACCATCACTCAGAGGAAGAAGGAACTTCTAGTGAATATATTTATTTATATGTGTGTGTGTGTGTGTGTGTGTGTGTGTGTGTGTGTATGTGTGTGTGAGTGTGTCATACTTACCAGACCAAAGTTGTTGTCGTCCAGCAGGTTCTCGAAGGACTGAGAGAGAGCTTTGTTTGGTGTGCTGACCATCAGACACGACGCATCATCTGCAGACCTGCACACACACCAAACACACACACTGTCATCTACACACTACATGGACCTCTAACACACACTATCATCACACTGTGTGTGTGTGTGTGTGTGTGTGTGTTTCTGTAAGGGTCACACTGAGGACAAGCTGAAGAGGCTGAAGAACACAAAAACAAACAAACAATAAAAGAGAAACAAAAAATCACACGGCAAGTTAAACCTCAGGTCTGATAAGTCTGCCTCAGCCAATCAGCATGCAGACCGTCACTGTGATGTCACACCGCTGTGCGGCCGAAAATATCCGGCTGTTAATCGAGGGCTTTTATTCTGAAAGGGCTCCGATAAGAACTTTAATAACAGAGAGGAGAGACACACCGCCGACCTAATCTCAGCTCATCACACACACACACACACTCACACTCACACACTTACACACACTCACACACATACACATACACTGAGAGTGGATCTGAGGTTTGTATAAGTAAAGAGTGTTGCTGTGTTTGTCCACTAGGGGGCGCAGGGTGAACTCAGAGATGTTATTTAGAGTCTACAGAGTCCTCAGAGAAGGAGAGCTGGAGGCTGTAAGAGCCACACACCTTCACACACCTGCAGTCAGCTCTGACAGGTGTCAGGATCTCTGATCTGTACTCACTCTGTGAGCAGAGCGAACCTCCTCAGGCCGTCCAGGAACTCAGTGCTGCCGCCCTGGTGGAAGTGCAGAGGAGGCAGCGAGGAAGACTCCTTCAGTTTGAAGATGAGGAAGGTCCAACCCTCCTCCTTCACCGTCACACACCTGAGGTCGCTGATGCTGAAGCTGAACGCCCACTTGTTCCTCTCATGGCTGTGGTTCAGAGAGCCTGACAGACCGCACACAGGGATCACAAGTCACAGGTGAGACTACAGGTAACCAGGGTCACAACAGGGGAGACTACAGGTAACCAGGATCACTACAGGTGAGACTACAGGTAACCATGGTCACTACAGGGGAGACTACAGGTAACCAGGGTCACTACAGGGGAGACTACAGGTAACCAGGGTCACTACAGGTGAGACTACAGGTAACCAGGGTCACTACAGGGGAGACTACAGGTAACCAGGGTCACTACAGGTGAGACTACAGGTAACCAGGGTCACTACAGGGGAGACTACAGGTAACCAGGATCACTACAGGTGAGACTACAGGTAACCAGGGTCACTATAGGTGAGACTACAGGTAACCAGGGTCACTACAGGGGAGACTACAGGTAACCAGGGTCACTACAGGGGAGACTACAGGTAACCAGGGTCACTACAGGGGAGACTACAGGTAACCAGGGTCACTACAGGTGAGACTACAGGTAACCAGGGTCACTACAGGGGAGACTACAGGTAACCAGGATCACTACAGGTGAGACTACAGGTAACCAGGATCACTATAGGTGAGACTACAGGTAACCAGGGTCACTACAGGGGAGACTACAGGTAACCAGGGTCACTACAGGGGAGACTACAGGTAACCAGGGTCACTACAGGGGAGACTACAGGTCACCAGGGTCACTACAGGGGAGACTACAGGTAACCAGGGTCACTACAGGGGAGACTACAGGTAACCAGGGTCACTACATGGGAGACTACAGGTAACCAGGGTCACTATAGGTGAGACTACAGGTAACCAGGGTCACTACAGGGGAGACTACAGGTAACCAGGGTCACTACAGGGGAGACTACAGGTAACCAGGGTCACTACAGGTGAGACTACAGGTAACCAGGATCACTACAGGTGAGACTACAGGTAACCAGGGTCACTACAGGGGAGACTACAGGTAACCAGGGTCACTACATGGGAGACTACAGGTAACCAGGGTCACTACAGGGGAGACTACAGGTAACCAGGGTCACTACAGGTGAGACTACAGGTAACCAGGGTCACTATAGTTGAGACTACAGGTAACCAGGGTCACTACAGGGGAGACTACAGGTAACCAGGGTCACTACAGGGGAGACTACAGGTAACCAGGGTCACTACAGGGGAGACTACAGGTAACCAGGGTCACTACAGGTGAGACTACAGGTAACCAGGGTCACTACATGGGAGACTACAGGTAACCAGGATCACTACATGGGAGACTACAGGTAACCAGGGTCACTATAGTTGAGACTACAGGTAACCAGGGTCACTACAGGGGAGACTACAGGTAACCAGGGTCACTACAGGGGAGACTACAGGTAACCAGGATCACTACAGGTGAGACTACAGGTAACCAGGATCACTATAGGTGAGACTACAGGTAACCAGGGTCACTACAGGGGAGACTACAGGTAACCAGGGTCACTACAGGGGAGACTACAGGTCACCAGGGTCACTACAGGGGAGACTACAGGTAACCAGGGTCACTACAGGGGAGACTACAGGTAACCAGGGTCACTACATGGGAGACTACAGGTAACCAGGGTCACTATAGGTGAGACTACAGGTAACCAGGGTCACTACAGGGGAGACTACAGGTAACCAGGGTCACTACAGGGGAGACTACAGGTAACCAGGGTCACTACAGGTGAGACTACAGGTAACCAGGATCACTACAGGTGAGACTACAGGTAACCAGGGTCACTACAGGGGAGACTACAGGTAACCAGGGTCACTACAGGGGAGACTACAGGTAACCAGGGTCACTACAGGGGAGACTACAGGTAACCAGGGTCACTACAGGGGAGACTACAGGTAACCAGGGTCACTACAGGGGAGACTACAGGTAACCAGGGTCACTACAGGGGAGACTACAGGTAACCAGGGTCACTACAGGGGAGACTACAGGTAACCAGGGTCACTACATGGGAGACTACAGGTAACCAGGGTCACTACAGGTGAGACTACAGGTAACCAGGGTCACTAGAGGGGAGACTACAGGTAACCAGGGTCACTACAGGGGAGACTACAGGTAACCAGGGTCACTACAGGGGACACTACAGGTAACCACGGTCACTACAGGGGAGACTACAGGTAACCAGGGTCACTACAGGTGAGACTACAGGTAACCAGGGTCACTACAGGGGAGACTACAGGTAACAGGCTCACCCTCTCCATTGGTGCAGGCTCTCTTCTTGAAGGACACAGCGTTGATCATGTCCCACTCGGTCTCGTAGCTCTGCTGCGTCTCTAACAGCTGATTGGAACGCTCACCTGAGCTCTGAGTCCACTCCACCACCGAGCTCGAGTCCTGATGATCAATAACATCATTAATAATCATGAGGACGTACATGTGTGTCAGAACGAGAGCTCAGAATCTACCTGTGTCAGACTGGGACTCTGCTGCCCCCTGCTGGACTGATGTGATTACATGATATGTTTAGCCCCTCCCCCTACAGGTAATGAACCCTTAGTTACAGCCAGGATGAGCTTCCTGCTGTCATCAGCTGGAGCAGAACCAGCTGCAGACTCTGGAGGGACCTGGTCCTGATCAGATCTTGTGTGTGATCGTGTTAGAGTCTGCAGACTCTGGAGGGACCTGGTCCTGATCAGATCTAGATCGTGTTAGAGTCTGCAGACCTTGTGTGTTAACGTTGTTCCATGAAGGATGTTCTGCTCTGACGTGTAATCCCATAAACACAGGAAACAAACCTTTCCGGCACACAGCATGTTGGTAGAGTCCACCGAGTCCTCCTGAGGTCTGTACTCCACCACGATCTCTGCATCCTGACCCAGAGGAGACACAGCACACATCATGAAGCGGTCTTTAGTTCCTGACCTGAGCTCTGAGAGCAGCAGAGACTCATGTTTTACCTTGTCAACAATCCGCAGAGATCCTGACACGAGTAAGTCCTGATCCACGCCCTCATCAGTGCTCGGGTGGATGAAGACTCCTTCGTGTTCAAACAGAACCTGAGAGATGGGCGAGACATTCACACCTTTACTGAAGAGGACTCATCTTAGTCCTCCACACATCAGCTCCTCTTCCTCCTCTTCTTTGACCTGGGGTTTAAAGCTGCGCCCCGTGTACCCCTCTCTGTCTCTCTCTAACCCTGAAACATTTAATCTCATAAACATGATGATCCTGAAAGATTCAGATCTAAATCTTAAATCATTAAAACAAACCGACGAGTGAAATAAGAACACTCGTATTAAAGGAAGGTCTGTACTCTTTACAGTCTGATTTCAACACAATCAGACCTGCAGGGTCAGACCTGAGGGGTGAGACCTGAGGGGTCAGACCTGAGTGGTCAAACCTGAGAGGTCAAACCTGAGGGGTGAGACCTGAGGGGTGAAACCTGAGAGGTGAGACCTGAGGGGTGAGACCTGAGGGGTGAAACCTGAGGGGTGAAACCTGAGGGGTCAGACCTGAGGGGTAACACCTGAGGGGTCAGACCTGAGGGGTCAGACCTGAGTGGTCAAACCTGAGAAGTCAAACCTAAGGTTGAGACCTGAGGGGTCAGACTGGGTGAGCGAGGCCTCAGGTGTTCCTGTGGACTCAGAGCTTCTTCTGCTTCTGTTATCACTGTGGAGCTCAGCTGTGCTTACTGAACTCTGTTTACACCTGCAACAGGAAGTGACGTCATGATGTTGTTTACCTCAAAAAGACGGAAGTAAACCAAAGAGACAAACAAACTGAGTCCATCAGCACTCACCTGTGTGTGTGTGTGTGTGTGTGTGTGTGTGTGTGTGTGTGTGTGCGTGCGTGCGTGTGTGAGGCCCAGCTGTCAACAACAGACAGCTAGCTTGTCTGGACGCTGATGCTAACAGTTAGTCCGTCACTGAAGAGTCCACCTGGTCCACCCGGTCCACCGGGCAGGTGGACTGGTCTTTCAGGTTTCTCTCAGCAGACTCAGGTGCTGTGTGGACCTGTGCTCGTGCTCGTGCTCTAAACTCATGATGTGGAAGTGACTGCAGCACAGTTAGCACAGCTAGCACAGCGGCTAACGCTGGCTAACTTGGGCTAACTGATTAGCTGGTGAGCTAGCTGCTCGGCGGTAGACCGGAAGTTGTTCTCTTGGTTGTTAAACGTGTTTAAAGTTCCTCCCGGAACGTTTTCAGGTAAATATCAACATGTTTTACCTGCACCGAACAATCCGCCGCCATGTCGCCGCTCCGCTCTGCTGACGTCATCAGCTCACGTGCCTGTCAGCCACCAAAACAAAACTGACAACTCAGCTTCCGGTGCAGAGCTCTGCGCCTGCGCAGTGTATGCTCGAACAAGGACAAAAGTCTGACGTCAGATCCTGTAGTTTAAATCTTCACGTTCTTTCTTTTATACCAAATATTATTACATTATTAGGGTTATTATTATTATTATATAATATGAATGATGTTATATTGATTATATTTAATATAAAATCATTAATATTATCATATAATATTAATTATATTCATACTTAATATAATAAATATGTCAGGCAGGGTCGATTCTTCAGGAACATTTCATTTAAATTCAAACTTTATTTCAGACTCACATAAAAAGACAAAATAAAGATTCTGAAAACACACTTTAAACATTCAGACTTTACATTAAACATATAAGAAATCTTTAAACACAGAGAAAAATAATAAAAATACTTCTCTCCTAAAAAGAGATGACTCAGCGGGCCTCTCCACAGCTGGGATTTGAAGTTCCAAGTCTTATTTGGACAGAACATAGACCACGGCTATTCAAGTAAATATTTGGTCGGGCCAGAGTTTCATACTAAGGACATGAGCTGGGCCGGACATCTTTAGCAGACAGTGAGCAAAGTTAACCATTTAAAAGAAAAACAAATAGATAAGATAACAAACACACTGGATGTTTATTAACATATTGACAAATCCAAAAGGGCACAAACACAATAAAAGAGCAGCACTTGTCAGCGTTAGTAAAAGATGTTTTTATTTCAGTCACATTCACTCAGCAGTTGCTTTCAGGCCGCTAATTGAATAGGGCTGACATAGACCATCCCACTCACAGAGAGGTCACGAGGAACGTATTTACTCCTCTCAAACATTTCACCTGCTCTGCTTCAGATCAGTTTATTTAAACTCTCACAGCATCACCTCTCTGCTCGACTTGACTTGACTAATAAACATGACTAATAAACATGAAAAACAGCGCCTAGTGCTTCCAGCACATAAGGCCTCAAAATCACTAGCTGGACTCTTCTCTTCTGTTGCCCCTAAATGGTGGAATGAACTTGCCAACTCCATTCGATCTGCAGAGTCCCTCTCTACTTTCAAAAGACAGCTGAAGACCCAGCACTTGGTACTTTGGTCATTATTGTGGTGATGTTAATTGTTGATGATGATAATGGAAGGTCTTAAATGGTTTGGTTGCTTCATTGTAGATGTTCCTTATTTACTTTGTGCATTGCCTTTACACTGCTTGGCAGTACCTGAACCCAAATGGACCTGAAGCTCTTTGTTACTCTTACTGATCTTGTTTCCTCTTGTCTAGATCTTTGCTTGTGTTGTTCTTGTTCTTGCATGTACGTCGCTTCGGATAAAAGCGTCTGCTAAATGACATTGTAACATTGTAACAATGATCTCATAAAAACATCATGAAGAAAGGCTTAAAAAAAACTTATATGTAAACATGTTTATTTATTCATTTCTACCTGATATTATTCATATTATATCATGAGTTCTGTTTTCATAAAAGGATCCTGTGGGAGTATTTTAATGTTTGAACCATAGACTGTATAAAATATAAGTATATATATATATATATATATATATATATATATATATATATATATATACACAGGGTGGGCCAGAAAGATTTACCCATCGTTTTTCCCACACTATTCAAAAATGCTTGCAGACAAACAAAACACACTTTGAACACAGTTTCTATACTTTATTGTCAGCCACCAAAAAAATGTACATCTCAATATGGCCACCCTTTGCCTTGATCATAGCCTGGAGACGACTTGGAAAAGCCTGGCATGAGCGCCGCACTGTCTCTGCATCAAGTTTTGACCATGACTTCATCAAAGCTTCCCTCAAAGCGGTGACACTGCTGTGAGATACTCTTGAGACCTCCCTCTCCAGGATAGACCAGATTGCAAAGTCCATAGGATTGATGTCTGGACTTGACGGAGGCCACATGTTCTTGTCCCAGAAGCCAGAAAAATGTTGCTTGCACCAGGCCTGTGTGACATTGGATGTGTGAGCGGGTGCACCATCTTGTGTGAAGATATACTTGATTCCAAATGCATTGGTACACCGTGGCAACACTTTTTCTTCAAGCATTTGAAGGTAGACCTGGCTGTTCACTTTCACACCCTCCTCAATGAAGACCAAAGGAGACTTCGAGCCATCAGATGCAACAGCAGCCCACACCATGACTCCAGCTGGCTTCTGACGCCAAAAATGGGTTCTGCAGCCTTCGGGAAGGTGCTGAGCACTACTTGCATAAAGCCTGTCATTCTGGGAATTGACCACAGCCTGAACGGTGAAGATCTTCTCATCAGACCAAACCAGGACTTTGTCTGTGGCACTCTGGATCTCCTGCAGCATCCTTTTCCCCGTCAAGCCTTTTTTTCTTTGAAGCAGCTGAAATCAGTTGTCTGCGTTGCATTTTGAGTGCTTTCAGTCTGAGATCCTGTTTGACAATTCTTCTCAGTGAAGTTCTTGAGATTTTCACTTCCTTCGCTGTTGCCCTCATGCTCCTGCGAGGATTCCTTTGGATTCTCTTCTTCACCATCTCAACAACTCTTTTGGTGCGAACTGAACGTTTTCTTCCAGGAATTGTCTTGATGGTGGTCTTGCCAGTCTCCTTGTATCTTTTCATGATGTTGTAGACAGTCTTGCGACAAACATTCACCTTTTTCATGATTTGCTTTATTGTCAGTTCAGCCTCCTTCAAGGCCACAATCTGGTCGCGCTTATCTTTCGATGCCATACTCAACACTCATTAGGAGTAAACAAATGAACTCAGGTATCTTAAAAGATATGGCTCTTGAGAGAAACTATACAACATTTTGAGCTTCTAGGACAAAAGCTAAGGAAATATGATAGAAATGTATGATGGGTAAATCTTTCTGGCCCACCTGGTATATACAGTATATATATATATATATATATATATATATATATATATATATATATATATATATATACATATATACATATATATATATATATATATATATGTATATATATATATATACATATACATATATATATATACATACACATATATACATATATATATATGTATATATATATAATGTTTGAACAGCTTCGTGTCCTCGTTGCTGTTTCGTCCTGTTCTCATGTGTTTGTCACGGAGACTCGTTCAATAAAGGTTTTTTAAAACCTCGTGTTGTATCGCGAGAGTTGAACGAGAGCAGGAGCTCAGCAGCAGCTAGCAGCGAGCTAGCAGCAAGCTAACCGTCTGATCAGTTCATATCACCGGAAAGAGAGACCATGAGCTGGACCCGGACCCCCCGGTGAATCCTGTACCCCCTGAGAGTCCCTTTGAGTCCTCATGGACCCAAACACGAAGACCTGTTCCCCCCCGGAGGAGGGCGAGCTCGAGGACGGAGAGATCTGCGACGATGAGGCCGAGGACAGTGTTCCGATCCGACGGGGGGAGGGGAGCAGGCCCCGCGGCGGGGCTCCAGCCCGGCCCCGGAACCCTCACCCGCACCCGGGCCTCCCTCCTCCGGACCTCCGCCTCCGGCTGCCCTACAGCCGGGGACACTTCCCCCCCATCCACCGGCAGCAGTGCGGCCCGAGCGGGCCCGAACGGCCAGACCGGCCTCCCTCTCCTCCCCCCCCGCTGCTCCCCCCTCCGGGACTCGGTCCTCATGGAGAGCCGAGCCCGAGGAGCAACTTCTGGGAGCGGAGCCACGGGGCCCTGGGCCGGTTCAGACACCGGGGCATGCCTAATGGGAGCCGGGGGAACTGGAACCGAGGGAACCGGGGGAACTTCAGAGGCCCCCCCGGCCGGTACGGACCCGGAGAGATCCACCAGAGAGAGTCCCCAAGAGGGTCCCCCCTCAGGAAGCGTATCCTTTACTGCTACATTCAATTAGTGACAGAACCAGAATCAAGGGGGGTCACCTGACAGGTAGACCTGTCCCTGACAGGGAGACCAGTCTCTGACAGGTAGACCTGTCCCTGACAGGTAGACCAGTCTCTGACAGGTAGACCTGTCCCTGACAGGGAGAGCAGTCTCTGACAGGTAGACCTGTCAGAGACTGGTCTACCTGTCCCTCACAGGTAGACCAGTCTCTGACAGGGAGACCAGTCTCTGACAGGTAGACCTGTCCCTGACAGGTAGACCAGTCTCTGACAGGTAGACCTGTCCCTGACAGGTAGACCAGACCCTGACAAGTAGATCAGTCTGTGTTTACACCTGACAGGTAGACCAGTCCCTGATAGGTAGACCAGACCCTGACAGGTATACCAGACCCTGACAGGTAGACCAGTCCCTGACAGGTAGACCAGACCCTGAAAGGTAGATCAGTCTGTGTTTACACCTGACAGGTAGACCAGTCCCTGACAGGTAGACCAGACCCTGACAGATAGACCAGACTCTTACAGATAGACCAGTTCCTGACAGGTCGATAAGTCTGTGTTTACACCTGACAGGTAGACCAGACCCTGACAGACAGACCAGACCCTGACATATAGACCAGACCTTGACAGATAGACCAGACCCTGACAGATAGACCAGACTCTTACAGGTAGACCAGTTCCTGACAGGTAGACCAGACCCTGACAGATAGACCAGACTCTTACAGATAGACCAGTTCCTGACAGGTAGATAAGTCTGTGTTTACACCTGACATGTAGACCAGACCCTGATAGGTAGATGATCAGTCTCTGTTTACACCTGACAGGTGTCCATGTGGTGTTTTTGATTCTTGACCATGTGACCTCAGAGAAACCTGCTGGGAGGACTCAGGTAAGGAAACCGGTCCACAGTGTCTCCAAAGCGGACTCTGTGGTGGACGAGTCCTTCGAAGACCTGCTCTCTAAGTATAAACAGATCCAGCTGGAGCTCGAGTGCATTCGCAAAGAGGAGTCCTTGGTTCTTGATCCTGAGGCGTCCCCCGTCAGAGACCACATATCAAACACTGCCAGTATTACAGAGACCAAACCAGACCCAGACCCAGCAGGACCAGAGGAACCGTCTGACTTGGACTCGGCTGACAAGAAAGTGTTCCAGGCGTTCAACATCAAACCGCTCCGTCAGAAACTCCCCACCCCCTCAGACCTGGACCAGCTGAGGAAGCAGTGGGCGGAGCAACACAAAGCAGGAGGCGGGGCCGAGAAGGAGGGTGAGCAGGGGGCGGGGCTTCAGGGTGTCTCAGTGATGATGATGATTTATGATTATTCCTGTTCTTTGAGAGATCAGATTCAGAGAGCGTTAGATCAGACTCACCTGAGGAACAAAGACCAGGTGGATCCAGATCTGTTAGTCTGGATCCAAAGACCAGGTGGATCCAGACCTGTTAGTCTGGCATGTCTAAGGTTACCTGTGTGTGTCTGCAGGTGAAGAAGAGGAGGCAGCAGAGGGAGAGCAGAGAGTGGAGGAAGAGACAGAGGAGACGAGGAAGACAAGTCCGTGTATTAGAGAGCCCAACCAGGACTCCACCGTCCCCCCAGACAAGGTGAGTCCACGTCAGGACCACAATGGCTCTGAGCAGACACAAACACACGACATGTTACCTGACAGTGTGTGTGTGTGTGTGTGTGTGTGTGTGTGTGTTCAGTGTGTGTGTTGTGATAAGCTGGTGGAGGAGAAGAAGAAGACGAGTCCGTGTGTTGGAGAGACGTCCGCCTCCAACGATGACACCGTCACTCCAAACAAGGTGAGTCCACATCAGGACCGTGATGGCTCTGAACGAACACACACACACACACACACACACACACACACACACACACACACACACACACACACACGTAATGAAACATCATGTGTAACTGTGTGTGTGTGTGTGTTCAGTGTGTGTGCTGTGAAAAGTTGGAGGAGAAGAAGACGAGTCTCTGTGTCAGAGAGTCATCAGCGTCCAGCGAGGACTCGGCTGTCTCCCCAGACAAGGTGAGTCCACATCAGTCCACGTCATCAAGTTGTTCATACAGGACCACATATGATGTCATCATCTAATGTGTGTGTGTGTGTGTGTGTGTGTGTGTGTGTGTGTGTGTGTGTGTGTGTGTGTGTGTGTGTGTGTGTGTGTGTGTGTGTGTGTGTGTGTGTGCGCAGCCCCAGGTCCGGGTGGAGGAGGAGGACCTGTCGGAGCTGCAGCTGCGTCTCCTGGCTCTGCAGTCGGCGAGTAAGAAGTGGCAGCAGAAGGAGCTGCAGGTGATGAAGAGGAGCAAAGACCGGATCACCAAGGCGGTCCAAGACAAGACTACTGGACCAGGACAAACACCAGGGCCTGGACAAAAACCTGGACCAGGACAAAAATCTGGACCAGGACAAAAAACAGGGCCTGGACAAAAACCTGGACCAGGACAAAAACCTGGACCGGGACAAAAATCTGGACCGGGACAAAAATCTGGAGTAGGCCCAGGACCGGGACAGGCTCCACCCAGCAGGCAGAGAGTCACCACCCGGTCCGCCTCCTTATCCGCTGCTGCTGCTGCTGCTGCAGAGCGGAGCAGAACCAGGTCCAAACCTCTTACTGACAGAGACCGTGACAGAACCAAGACCAGTGGGCCCAGAAGTGCAGACAGGGACAGAGACAGATCCAAACCCAGTCCCAAACCCAGTCCCAAGCCCAGTCCTAAACCCAGTCCTCAAGCTGGTCCCCGAGCTGCAGCAGAGCGCGGCAGAGCTGCAGGGAAAACTCACGCAGGGAAGAAGATGATCAGTCCAGGTGAGACCAGGACCCATCAGGGACTGTGTGTGTCAGCGTGAGGTCATCGTGAGGTCATTGACCCGTGTGTGTGTGTGTGTGTGTGTGTGTGTCAGGCTCGGCGGCGAAGCAGGCGTTCAGGAAGCAGCAGGTGAGGACGTGGAAGCAGCAGAGGGAGCAGGAGGAGAAGCGATGGCAGGAGGAGGAAGAGGAGCGGCGTAAACGAGAAGACGAGATCCGCCGCATCCGAGATCTGTCCAATCAGGACGAGCAGTACAACCGCTTCATGAAGCTGGTGGGGGGGCGGAGCCGGACCAGGAGCAAGGTGAGGACCACCACACGACCCCATCATCCCTCATGCTGATAACAGCTTTGTTTGTTTGTGTATTTGTTTGTTTATTTTGATGCATCTTGGCGGGGGGTCAGGGGTCAGGGGTCAGGGGTCTGTTCAGTGAACCCGTGTCCTGTGTTTCAGTCCAGGGAGCGGGACCACAGGAAGTCTTCAGGTAAACAGGGTCTGGACTCCTCGGGGAACCTCTACCAGTACGACAACTACGACGAGGTTGCCATGGATACGGACAGCGAGCCCAGCTCACCAGGTGAGTGCAGAGGGTCACCTGTACACACACACACACACACACACACACACACACACAGACTCCTCTCTCTAACGGGCGGCGTGGCGTCCCCTCTGTGTTTCAGCGGCGTCTCCGTCCCGCCTGCCGCTCTCCGAGGACGCAGGAAGTCTCGCTCAGCTGTTCGTGAACGCCCCCCCACACTTTGGAATGGTACGCCCCCTCTGACTACCAGTTACCATGGGAACTGTTTGTTTACTTCAGTGATCCTTCAAAATAAAACAGGAAGTAGAGACAGAAACCTGTGATGCTTATATATGTGTGTGTGTGTGTGTGTGTGTGTGTGTTTCAGGACTTCTCTCAGCCCTTCCTGTCCCCCCTGGTCTCTGGTGCTCCTCCCCCCCTTCCCCCCTCTCCCCCCTCCCCCTGACGATCTGGAGCCTCCTCCCAAACCTCCGTTTGCTGATGAAGAGGAGGAGGAGGAGATGCTGCTGAGGGAGACGTGTCTGATGTCCATGGCCAACAAGAGAGTCCCATTCGCTGAGGTCAGTGTAACACGGGGCTCTAAGGGACGGACTCCCTGCAGGACCTCTAGTGGACACTGGAGGAACTGCAGGTCTGGGTTCTCCCCACAGAAGCCGATACAGTCAGGCTGCAGTACCAGAGTGTGAGCAGCAGGGGGCGCTGTAGTAAACATCTCTCTCTGTCAGCAGGAGACCAGCTCCAGTGCTCCTCCGTCCCCCGGTGGTCCGCCTCCCGTAGGGGTCCAGGCCCCCCCCAGAGGAAACCTGAGCACCGTCAGTCTGAACACGGTGCCCCCAACACGGACCAACAAGTTCACCAGGGGACACCCCAACAACAGAGCGCCCCTGGTGGTGAGGAGGACACACCGATCCTTTATACCGTTTACCTGTCTGTCCCACCTGTCTGTCTCACCTGTCTGTCCCACTTGTCTGTCTCACCTGTCTGTCTCACCTGTCTGTCCCACCTGTCTGTCTCACCTGTCTGTCTCACCTGTCTGTCCCACCTGTCTGTCTCACTTTTCTGTCTCACCTGTCTGTCTCACCTGTCTGTCCCACCTGTCTGTCTCACCTGTCTGTCCCACCTGTGTGTCCCACCTGTCTGTCTCACCTGCTTGTCTCACCTGTCTGTCTCACCTGTCCTGTCTCACCTGCGTGTCTGCAGCTTCCTCGCCATAAGTCCGTGGTGGTCTCTCTGGTGGACTCTGATGACAGCGACTCGGACCCGGACCCTGGCAGCTCCTCTCAGTCTGCGTTTGGAGGTCTGGAGTTTATGATCAAAGAGGCTCGCAGGACGGTGGAGGTGAGTTCAGACCTACAGCAGCTGGTCTGGTTGAGACCTGCTCCTCAGGTGAGCATGTGGTCTCCTCAGGTCCCACAGCCTGACCCGTCTCTGTGTTTCAGGCAGCAAAGCCCAAAGCAGCTTCAGGATCAGAGAAGGAGAACAACCCTCTCCGGACTCCGGAGGCTCTGCCCGAGAACAAGAAGGCGGAGTACCGTCTGCTCAGAGAGGAGATCAACAGGTAGAGACCCTCAGGTGTGAGGGACACACTGATGACTCATCATTCACCTGAGTGAGTGTAACACCTGTCTGTCCCTCAGCAGGGAGAAACAGAGGCTGCTGAAGGACCTCAGCACCGGACCCCGAGCAGCTGACCCGGGGACCGATCCATCTCTGAGGTCTGCTGCAGAGCTGAGACTGAGCGAGGCCGAGCAGAGGCTCAACAAACACAGGTAAACAACAACAAACACAGGCTCAACAAACACAGGTAAACAACAACAAACAGGCTCAACAAACACAGGTAAACAACAACAAACACAGGTAAACAACAACACACAGGGTAAACAAACACAGGTAAACAACAACACACAGGGTAAACAAACACAGGTAAACAACAACAAACAGGGTAAACAAACACAGGTAAACAACAACAAACACAGGTAAACAACAACAGAGTAAACAAACACAGGTAAACAACAACAAACAGGGTAAACAAACACAGGTAAACAACAACACACAGAGTAAACAAACACAGGTAAACAACAACAAACAGGGTAAACAAACACAGGTAAACAACAACAAACAGGGTAAACAAACACAGGTAAACAACAACAAACAGGGTAAACAACAACAAACAGGGTAAACAAACACAGGTAAACAACAACACACAGGGTAAACAAACACAGGTAAACAACAACAAACAGGGTAAACAAACACAGGTAAACAACAACAAACAGGGTAAACAAACACAGGTAAACAACAACAAACAGGCTCAACAAACACAGGTAAACAACAACAAACAGGCTCAACAAACACAGGTAAACAACAACAAACAGGGTAAACAAACACAGGTGAACAACAACAAACAGGGCAAACAAACATGTAAATAACAACAGAGTAAACAAACAGGTGTGTGTCTGCCTGAGTTAACCCCTCCCTCCCTGTGTGGATCAGAGAGCTGCTGCAGAGGGACGAGGCCGTGCTCAGACACCTCCTCCAGCAGGAGCTGAAGAAGAGAGAGTCTCTGAAGGCGGCCGAGGGGAAGGTGCTGAGACTCAGGGAGCAGCTGCAGGCGTCAGAGAAGATCGTCAGCGCCAACAGGACTCTGCTGAAGAAGCTGCAGGAGCAGGTGAGAGGAGCTACACCAAGCAGGTCTGAGGTCAGCTGTTCACAGACACATGAGCCTCAGTATGTCCTGACAGCAGAGTTTAAACGTAAACAGGAAATCAGTTCTGACATCCAGGGATTCAGCATCAGAGGCAACAGGCCGTCTGCACAGGGTCAGAGGCAACAGGCCGTCTGCACAGGGTCAGAGGCAACAGGCCGTCTGCACAGGGTCAGAGGCAACAGGCCGTCTGCACAGCGTCAGAGGCAACAGGCCGTCTGCACAGCGTCAGAGGCAACAGGCCGTCTGCACAGCGTCAGAGGCAACAGGCCGTCTGCACAGGGTCAGAGGCAACAGGCCGTCTGCACAGGGTCAGAGGCAACAGGCCGTCTGCACAGGGTCAGAGGCAACAGGCCGTCTGCACAGCGTCAGAGGCAACAGGCCGTCTGCACAGCGTCAGAGGCAACAGGCCGTCTGCACAGTGTCAGAGGCAACAGGCCGTCTGCACAGGGTCAGAGGCAACAGGCCGTCTGCACAGGGTCGGAGGCAACAGGCCGTCTGCACAGGGTCAGAGGCAACAGGCCGTCTGCACAGGGTCAGAGGCAACAGGCCGTCTGCACAGGGTCAGAGGCAACAGGCCGTCTGCACAGGGTCAAAGGCAACAGGCCGTCTGCACAGGGTCAGAGGCAACAGGCCGTCTGCACAGGGTCAGAGGCAACAGGCCGTCTGCACAGGGTCAGAGGCAACAGGCCGTCTGCACAGGGTCAGAGGCAACAGGCCGTCTGCACAGGGTCAGAGGCAACAGGCCGTCTGCACAGCGTCAGAGGCAACAGGCCGTCTGCACAGCGTCAGAGGCAACAGGCCGTCTGCACAGGGTCAGAGGCAACAGGCCGTCTGCACAGCGTCAGAGGCAACAGGCCGTCTGCACAGCGTCAGAGGCAACAGGCCGTCTGCACAGGGTCAGAGGCAACAGGCCGTCTGCACAGCGTCAGAGGCAACAGGCCGTCTGCACAGGGTCAGAGGCAACAGGCCGTCTGCACAGGGTCAGAGTCAAACACTCCAGATACACACGTTAAACTCTCTGAGTCTCTATGAAGACCTGCAGCAGGTTAACCCTCTGATCAAGAGCCATCTGAAGGATCTGATCAGGTCACAGTTCATACTATACTCCGTGTGACGTGTTTACCTGTGTCTCAGGTGCACCGTGTGGAACACCGGGTGTCCCTGAAGAAGGGTGTAGCTGTGCGGCTGGAGCAGGAGCTGGCTCATGCTCAGCTGGCTGCAGGCCGAGGACCCAAACGCAGAGCGGACCCCAACCAGATCCTGGTGAGGACTAACTTAGCAGAGTACTCTACAAACGTACCCACCTTCACACACCTTCACACACACCTTCACACACATCTTCACACACCTTCACACACCTTCACACATCTTCACACACCTTCACACACCTTCACACACCTTCACACACACCTTCACACATCTTCACACACACCTACACACCTTCACACACACCTTCACACACCTTCACACATCTTCACACACCTTCACACACCTTCACACACCTTCACACATCTTCACACACACCTACACACACCTTCACACACCTTCACACACCTTCACACACCTTCACACACCTTCACACATCTTCACACACACCTTCACACACCTTCACACACCTTCACACATCTTCACACACACCTTCACACACCTTCACACACCTTCACACACCTTCACACATCTTCACACACCTTCACACACACCTTCACACACCTTCACACACCTTCACACATCTTCACACACACCTACACACCTTCACACACACCTTCACACACCTTCACACATCTTCACACACCTTCACACACCTTCACACACCTTCACACACCTTCACACATCTTCACACACACCTACACACCTTCACACATCTTCACACACACCTACACACACCTTCACACACCTTCACACACCTTCACACACCTTCACACACCTTCACACACCTTCACACACCTTCACACACACCTTCACACACACCTTCACACACACCTTCACACACACCTTCACACACACCTTCACACACCTTCACACACCTTCACACACACCTTCACACACACCTTCACACACCTTCTGTTTGTTGTTGTGATTATGAAGTCTGCACAGAGCTTGTAGACAGTAGTTCAGGTGTCGCTCAGGTGTGCAGCCCTCACTGACTGTCCCCCCTCCTCCCCTGCCCCCCCCCCCCTCAGCCAGGTAAGCTGCCCCGCGTGGACAGCGCCCCCCGCGGGTCGGAGCGACACTTTGCGGAGCTGATCGCTCAGAAGCAGCGCCTGCAGCAGCTGGAGTCCGAGTACGCTCTGAAGATCCAGAAACTGAAGGAGGCTCAGGCCCTGCACCACCGAGGAGTCACAGCGGACCTCCTCCCTGAGCCTCCCCTACGAGCCTCCCCCCCCCCTGAACCCCAGCCCCCTCCTCCCCCCTCCACCTTCCCCGTGCCCCAGCCCTCCCTACACGACCTCACCCAGGACAAACTCACCCTGGACAGTGAGGACCCCCCTGAGGGGGAGGACCAGGAGTCAGAGTCTGCTCCTCCAACTGCAGCTACACCTGCTGCTGCTGCTGCTGCTGCTGCTAAACCCCCCCGCAGACGCTCCCTCCGTCAGTCCAGCTGCTCCTTCACCAAACCAAACCTGGAGCAGCTCAGCTCCACCCCCGGCAAAGACGGCACCACCTCTAAGACCACCAAGACCTCCGGCAGCCCCAGCAGCTCCGCCCCTCCCATGGAGGTGTTTGCAGGTCTGGACCTGGAGGCTGTGCGGCTCAGGTACCAGCAGCAGGCCCGGCTCGGGGAGCTGCTGAGCAGAGAGCTGCACAACGTGAGAGGACGTGTGGACGACCCTCCACCTGGACAGGTACGAGGGTTCACCTACCGGTCTGCAGAGACCGTCTGAGCTGGTCTCAGTCCTGTGCTCTGATTGGCTGTAAGGGTTAGCTTGTTCCTGCTCTTCATCTGATGTGTCTCTGTTCAGGTGGTTTCCGTGGAGATCGACGCATCCACGAGCCAATCAGGGAGCAGCGAGCTGAGGCCGGTTCCCTTTGAGCCGTATCACAGCCCACTGCTGGTCTTCAGGTCGTACAGGTAGGACCCTCATCCACATACTGGACTCTAGTTCATGATCCAGGATTTCAGAGACACTAACTGTGTGTGTGTGTGTGTGTGTGTGTGTGTGTGTGTGTGTGTGTGTGTGTGTGTGTGTGTGTGTGTGTGTGTGTGTGTGTCTCAGGTTCAGTCCGTATTACAGGACGAAGGAGAAGCTTCCTCTGAGCTCGGTGACCTACAGTAACACCATCGAGCCGTCAAAGTGTTTCTGTCGCTTCGACCTCACAGGAAGCTGTAACGATGACCACTGCAGCTGGTGAGAGGACGCCCCGCTGAGTAGACTCCGCCCCCTGTGTTCACGTACACGTGTTTATATCTCTCTGTTTGTGTGTGTTTGTGTTTGTGTGTGTGTGTGTGTGTCCTCCAGGCAGCACATGAGGAACTGCACGCTGACAGGAAACCAGCTGTTCCAGGACATCCTGTCGTATAACCTGCAGCTGATTGGCTGCTCTGAGACCAGCTCGGACCAGGACGTGGGTGCAGCCACAGGTTTGTATCTTCTGCACATGCTCAGTGATCGGTTGAGGCGTGCTGCGTTCAGGTGCTCTAACCTGCTGTGTGTGTGTGTGTGTGTGTGTGTGCGTGTGTGTGTGTCTCAGAGCGCTACATGAAGAAGCTGTTTGGACCAAACAAAGACCGGATGGGCGTCGACCAGAAGGCCGTCCTGCTGGTCAGCAAAGTGAACGAGAGTAAACGTCACGGTGAGTAAGATCATCCTCCTCCTCTTCTTCCTCCTCTTCCTCATCCTCTTCCTCCTTCTCTTTCTCCTCTTCCTCTGACTCATCCTCTTCCTCCTCCTCCTCCTCTTCCTCCTCCACCTCTTCCTCCTCCTCCTTCTCCTCTTCCTCTGACTCATCCTCTTCCTCCTCCTCCTCTTCTTCCTCCTCCTCCTCCTCTTCTTCCTCCTCCTCTCACTCATCGTCTTCTTCCTCCTCCTTCTCTTCTTCCTCTTCCTCATCCTCTTCTTCCTCCTCCTTCTCTTCTTCCTCTTCCTCATCCTCTTCTTCCTCCTCCTCCTCCTCTTTCTCCTCCCCTCCCCTTCTTACTCCTCTTCCTCTCACTCATCCTCTTCTTCCTCTTCCTCTTCCTCCTCTTTCTCCTCCCCTCCCCTTCATACTCCTCCTCCTCTTCTTCTTCCTCTTCTTCCTCCTCCTCCTCCTCTTCTTCTTCCTCTTCCTCCTTCTCCTCCTCCTCTTCCTCCTCCTCCTAATCCTGAACTCTTCCTCCTCTGCAGTCCCCCCCTTCACCACCTGTAAGGACCTGAGGCGGTGGAGACCAAAGCCGTCCACTCAGAGCGTCTTCATCACCGGGGACGACAGCGAGGAAGAGTCTGCAGGGAGAGACCCGCCGGCTCGAGGGCACGGTGAGGTCGCACGCCACAGAGACCCGGCGTCCAGTCTTTATGATGACCAGGAGGGTTAGCACGAAGAGCCACAGACTGATCAGGTGTGTGTGTGTGTTTTTCTCTGTGTGTGTGTGTGTGTGTGAGAACAGAGGACGGCTCCAGGACCAACCTGTCCTCTCTGGATGTGTGTGTGACGTCAGAGGACCGGCGTTACTTCCTGAGTGAGACGGACGACCTGTGTAACCTGGAGAGCAGCGTGCTGGAGAACCCCAGAGACACCCAGCTGTGGATCAAACTGGCCTTCAGATACCTGAACCAGAGCGAGACGTGAGTCAGACCTGATGGTGGATCTGAGTGTGTGTGTGGATCTGAGTGTATGTGTGTGTGGATCTGAGTGTATGTGTGTGTGGATCTGAGTGTATGTGTGGATCTGAGTGTATGTGTGTGTGGATCCGAGTGTATGTGTGTGTGGATCTGAGTGTATGTGTGGATCTGAGTGTGTGTGTGTGTGTGGATCTGTGTGTGTGTGTGTGTGTGTGTGGATCTGAGTGTATGTGTGTGGATCTGAGTGTGTGTGTGTGGATCTGAGTGTATGTGTGTGTGGATCTGAGTGTGTGTGTGTGGATCTGAGTGTGTGTGTGTGGATCTGAGTGTATGTGTGTGTGGATCTGAGTGTATGTGTGTGGATCTGAGTGTATGTGTGTGTGGATCTGAGTGTATGTGTGTGTGGATCTGAGTGTATGTGTGTGTGGATCTGAGTGTGTGTGTGGATCTGAGTGTATGTGTGTGGATCTGAGTGTGTGTGTGTGGATCTGAGTGTGTGTGTGGATCTGAGTGTATGTGTGTGTGGATCTGAGTGTGTGTGTGTGTGGATCTGAGTGTATGTGTGTGTGGATCTGAGTGTATGTGTGTATGTGTGTGTGTGGATCTGAGTGTGTGTGTGTGTGGATCTGAGTGTATGTGTGTGTGGATCTGAGTGTATGTGTGTGTGGATCTGAGTGTGTGTGTGGATCTGAGTGTATTGGTGTGTGGATCTGAGTGTATGTGTGTGTGGATCTGAGTGGATCTGAGTGTGTGGATCTGAGTGTGTGTGTGTGGATCTGAGTGTGTCTGTGGATCTGAGTGTGTCTGAGTAGACCATGTCTAACCCGTGTGGGTCCTGCAGGTCTGCAGCAGAGTGTCTGGAGGCGGCCCTGAACACCCTGTCCCGAGCTCTGGAGAGTAACTGTGAGAACCCGGAGGTGTGGAGTCACTACCTGCTGCTGTTCTCCAGGCGGGGCAGCAGGGAGGAGGTGCAGGAGATGTGTGAGATGGCCGTGGAGCACGCGCCGGACTACAGAGTCTGGTGGAACGTACGTCTGATCACATCTCAAAGACCTGAACCCGGTCTCAGGAGGGTCTTTATCTTACCTTTATTGTGTGTGTGTCCTCCTGCAGTACCTGACCCTGGAGGTGTCGTTTGAGGGGAAGGACTACGTGTGTGAACGTCTGCTGCAGTTCCTCCTCTCCTCCTCCTCCTCCTCCTCCTCCTCCTCCTCCTCCTCCTCCTCCTCGGACAGACTCTCCTTCCAGCTGATGGAGGCGCTGCTCTACAGGGTGCAGCTCAACCTGTTCACCGGACGCATGGAGAGTGCACTTGCTATACTACAGGTACACACACACACACACACACACACACACTCACTGATCAGCTATCCCAGGTGTGAAGGTCACTCAGCTCACAGACCCCCTCCTGAGATCTGACCCCGCCCCCTCTCTCTCTGCAGGGCGCTCTGAAGTCAGCCAATGAGAGGAGTGTAGCGGATCACCTGAGCACCAGAGACCGGGCCCTGCTCTGGCTCTCCTACATCCACCTGACGGAGTTCGACCGCCTCCCCTCGAGTCTGTGTGACCCGGCGGAGTCCGGTCCGTCTCGCCTGGTCAGCACCGAGTCCTTCCTGCTGCCCTGGAGGACGCCGCAGGACGTCAGCACGCCGCCCGACATCCTCATCGCTCTCTTCCAGGGTAACAGCCGATCACGGCGAGCAGGCTTTTATTTTGAAGTGTTTCCTGTGCTGCTTTTATTCAGTGTTTTCCTCTTCCTGTGATGTCATCGTCTCAGACGCCATCCGTCAGTGCAGCGAGGAGTCGGCGTCTGACCGCCAGAGGACGCTGTCCTGCCTTCCTCTGCACACCAACCTCGTCTTCCTCCACTCGCTGCTCAGCAGGTCAGAACAAGCTAACGCTAACGCTAACCATCTGTCCTCAGGTGTGATGTGTGTCCTCAGGTGTGTTGTGTGTCCTCAGATGTGTTGTGTGTCCTCATGTGTGTTGTGTGTCCTCAGATGTGTTGTGTGTCCTCAGATGTGTTGTGTGTCCTCAGATGTGTTGTGTGTCCTCAGATGTGTTGTGTGTCCTCAGGTGTGATGTGTGTCCTCAGATGTGTTGTGTGTCCTCAGATGTGTTGTGTGTCCTCAGATGTGTTGTGTGTCCTCAGGTGTGATGTGTGTCCTCAGATGTGTTGTGTGTCCTCAGGTGTGTCGTGTGTCCTCAGATGTGTTGTGTGTTCTCAGGTGTGTTGTGTGTCCTCAGGTGTGATGTGTGTCCTCAAGTGTGTTGTGTGTCCTCAGGTGTTCTGTGTGTCCTCAGGTGTGTTGTGTGTCCTCAGGTGTGTTGTGTCCTCAGGTGTGTTGTGTCCTAAGGTGTGTTGTGTGTCCTCATGTGTGTCATGTGTCCTCAGATGTGTTGTGTGTCCTCATGTGTGTTGTGTGTCCTCAGGTGTGTTGTGTGTCCTCAGGTGTGATGTGTGTCCTCAGATGTGTTGTGTCCTCAGGTGTGATGTGTGTCCTCAGGTGTGTCGTGTGTCCTCAGATGTGTTGTGTGTCCTCATGTGTGTTGTGTGTCCTCAGGTGTGTTGTGTGTCCTCAGGTGTGTTGTGTGTCCTCAGATGTGTTGTGTGTCCTCATGTGTGTTGTGTGTCCTCAGATGTGTTGTGTGTCCTCAGATGTGTTGTGTGTCCTCAGATGTGTTGTGTGTCCTCAGATGTGTTGTGTGTCCTCAGATGTGTTGTGTGTCCTCAGGTGTGTTGTGTGTTCTCAGGTATGATGTGTGTCCTCAGATGTGTTGTGTGTCCTCAGGTGTGATGTGTGTCCTCAGATGTGTTGTGTGTTCTCAGATGTGTTGTGTGTTCTCAGGTGTGTTGTGTGTCCTCAGGTGTGTTGTGTGTCCTCATGTGTGTTGTGTGTTGTGTGTCCTCATGTGTGTTGTGTGTCCTCAGGTGTGTTGTGTGTCCTCATGTGTGTTGTGTGTCCTCATGTGTGATGTGTGTCCTCAGGTGTGATGTGTGTCCTCAGGTGTGTTGTGTGTCCTCAGGTGTGTGGTGTGTCCTCAGGTGTGTTGTGTGTCCTCAGGTGTGTTGTGTGTCCTCAGGTGTGTTGTATGTCCTCAGGTGTGTTGTGTGTCCTCAGGTGTGTTGTGTGTCCTCAGGTGTTCTGTGTCCTCAGATGTGTTGTGTCCTCAGGTGTGTTGTGTGTCCTCAGGTGTGTTGTGTGTCCTCAGGTGTGTTGTGTGTCCTCAGGTGTGTTGTGTGTTCTCAGATGTGATGTGTGTCCTCAGGTGTGTTGTGTGTCCTCAGGTATGTTGTATTGTATGTCCTCAGGTGTGTTGTGTGTCCTCAGGTGTGTGGTGTGTCCTCAGGTGTGTGGTGTGTCCTCAGGTGTGTTGTGTCCTCAGGTGTGTTGTGTCCTAAGGTGTGTTGTATGTCCTCAGGTGTGTTGTGTGTCCTCAGGTGTGATGTGTGTCCTCAGATGTGTTGTGTCCTCAGGTGTGATGTGTGTCCTCAGGTGTGTCGTGTGTCCTCAGGTGTGTTGTGTGTCCTCATGTGTGTCATGTGTCCTCAGATGTGTTGTGTGTCCTCATGTGTGTCATGTGTCCTCAGGTGTGTTGTGTGTCCTCAGGTGTGATGTGTGTCCTCAGATGTGTTGTGTCCTCAGGTGTGATGTGTGTCCTCAGGTGTGTCGTGTGTCCTCAGGTGTGTTGTGTGTCCTCATGTGTGTTGTGTGTCCTCAGATGTGTTGTGTGTCCTCATGTGTGTTGTGTGTCCTCAGGTGTGTTGTGTGTCCTCAGGTGTGATGTGTGTCCTCAGATGTGTTGTGTCCTCAGGTGTGATGTGTGTCCTCAGGTGTGTCGTGTGTCCTCAGATGTGTTGTGTGTCCTCATGTGTGTTGTGTGTCCTCAGGTGTGTTGTGTGTCCTCAGGTGTGATGTGTGTCCTCAGGTGTGTTGTGTGTCCTCAGGTGTGTTGTGTGTCCTCATGTGTGTTGTGTGTCCTCAGGTGTGTTGTGTGTCCTCAGATGTGTTGTGTCCTCAGGTGTGTTGTGTGTCCTCAGGTGTGTTGTGTGTCTTCAGGTGTGACGTGTGTCCTCATGTGTGTTGTGTGTCCTCAGGTGTGTTGTGTCCTCAGGTGTGTTGTGTGTCCTCAGATGTGTTGTGTGTCCTCAGATGTGTTGTGTGTCCTCAGGTGTGTTGTGTGTCCTCATGTGTGTTGTGTGTCTTCAGGTGTGTTGTGTGTCCTCAGGTGTGATGTGTGTCCTCAGGTGTGTTGTGTGTCCTCAGGTGTGATGTCTGTCCTCAGGTGTGATGTGTGTCCTCAGGTGTGTTGTGTGTCCTCATGTGTGTTGTGTGTCCTCAGGTGTGTGGTGTGTCCTCAGGTGTGTTGTGTCCTCAGGTGTGTTGTGTGTCCTCAGATGTGATGTGTGTCCTCAGGTGTGATGTGTGTCCTCAGGTGTGTTGTGTGTCCTCATGTGTGTTGTGTGTCCTCATGTGTGTTGTGTGCCCTCA
>NC_048277.1:38769290-38794290 GCF_009762535.1 Notolabrus celidotus | reverse complement strand
CTGTGATTTCTCTCGTAGGTTCGTCTCCTCTACCAGCAGGCTCTCCAGAACCTTCCACTGAGCGCTGAGCTGTGGAAAGATGTAATTCACACCCACACACACACACACACACACACACACACACACACACACACACACACACACACACACACACACACACGTCTCTGAGAGGGACACCTGTCAGTCACCTTTAAGATGAGTCCTCCAGCAGACTCACATCAGTCTCAGGTGGGGGTCTCTGCAGGTACCTGCTCAGTCTCAGGTGGGGGTCTCTGCAGGTACCTGCTCAGTCTCAGGTGGAGGTCTCTGCAGGTACCTGCTCAGTCTCAGGTGGAGGTCTCTGCAAGTACCTGCTCAGTCTCAGGTGGGGGTCTCTGCAGGTACCTGCTCAGTCTCAGGTTGGGGTCTCTGCATGTACCTGCTCAGTCTCAGGGGGCGTGTCCTCGTAGGGGTCCTTGTGAGTCCAGACTCTGATGGTGTTTTTGTGCATGTTCACCTGCTGCTCCTCATCCTCACCTGTCTCCCCCTCCCCCTCCTGTCCTCCCTCCCCCCTCCTGTCCTCTCTCCCCTCCCCCCCTCCCAGCGGCTGCTGTTTGAGGCGGCTGAAGGCGGCGGCGTGGAGGGCGTGGCCGTGGCGTTGTCGGATGCGTGGGCGGAGCGTCTGCGGCGGCTGCTGCTCAGGTGTCAGCAGGTGGGCGTGAGTCTGAGTGAGCCGCTCAGCTTAGCATCAGTGTGCTCAGTGACAGAGCGTCAGTGACTCATTCATTATCAGTCAGTGGGTGGAGCTAAGAGCGTGGCCCCGCCCCCTCACTGGAGCTGCTTTAACTGGCCTTCGTGTACGTAAGTATCACCTGCTGAGTGATTTCTTTACTTCCTGTTTTGTTCTGTCACCTTCATTTGGTTTCATTTCCTCCCCGTTTGCTTTCTCCGAGGGGGGTTCTGACACCTCATTGGCTGTTTGACCCCACCCCCACCCCTAAGCCCCGCCCCTCTGTGTGTGTTTATGACGATGTTCCCCCTGAAATCTGCACGTTGTCTTTTCTTTGTCTCCTGAGGAAAAACAAGACTTTTATTTTGTAAAAAAAACAATCAGACTTTTTCAGTATTGCTGTCGGAGTGAAGCCCCGCCCCCTCCTCTCTATAAAGTATTTTCTATTTGGCTCTGTCCGAACAAAAAGAGAGAGAGAGAAAGACTACCGCAGAGACTGGACGGAGCTAACCATGCTAACGTGGCTAACGTGCTGCAAACATGTGCAATCTGTTTTTTTTCTTTTTGTCAAAATTCAAAAATGATTAAAGTTTTCACACGGAGAGGAGAACACGCCCTTCACTGGTGTTTTATATTTGTACTTTTCAAATGTTATTAAATTATTTTATGAAGAGAAGAACAAACGAGTCCGCCTCCTCTGTGACCTCTGGGAAGTGACTCTGAGGGGGGAGGGAGGGAGGAGGGGAGGGGGGAGGGAGGGAGGAGGGAGGGAGGAGGGGGGGAGGGGGGGGGAGGAGGGAGGAGTCTGGTTTTCTGTCTGATAAGAACGGTTGAAACAGAAAAAACTGAAAGAAAACAATGTGAATTAGAACAAAGTGAAAGGAAACAAAGTGAAGTAGAACAAAGTGAAAGAGAACAAAGTAAAAGAAAACAATGTGAAGGAGAACAAAGTGAAAGAAAAAGGGAAAGAGAACAAAGTGAAAGAACAAAGTAAAAGAAAACAATGTGAAGGAGAACAAAGTGAAAGAAAAAAAGGGAAACAAAGTGAAAGAACACTGAAGTAGAACAAAGTGAAAGAAAAAGTCAAAGAGAACAAAGTGAAGTAGAACAAAGTGAAAGAGAACAAAGTAAAAGAAAACAATGTGAAGGAGAACAAAGTGAAAGAAAAAGTGAAAGAGAACAAAGTGAAAGAAAAAAAGGGAAAGAGAACAAAGTGAAAGAGAACAAAGTAAAAGAAAACAATGTGAAGGAGAACAAAGTGAAAGAAAAAAAGGGAAACCAAGTGAAAGAACACTGAAGTAGAACAAAGTGAAAGAAAAAGTGAAAGAACAAAGTGAAAGAGAACAAAGTAAAAGAAAACAATGTGAAGGAGAACTAAGTGAAAGAGAACAAAGTGAAAGAGAACAAAGTAAAAGAAAACAATGTGAAGGAGAACAAAGTGAAAGAAAAAAAGGGAAACCAAGTGAAAGAACACTGAAGTAGAACAAAGTGAAAGAAAAAGTGAAAGAACAAAGTGAAAGAGAACAAAGTAAAAGAAAACAATGTGAAGGAGAACTAAGTGAAAGAGAACTAAGTGAAAGAAAAAAAGGGAAAGAGAACAAAGTGAAAGAACACAGTGAAAGAGATCAAAGTGAAATAAAAAGTGAAAGAGAACAAAGTGAAGTAGAACAAAGTGAAAGAACAAAGTAAAAGAAAACAATGTGAAGGAGAACAAAGTGAAAGAAAAAGGGAAAGAAAAAAGGGAAAGAGAACAAAGTGAAAGAACACTGAAGTAGAACAAAGTGAGTTCTGAATAGATCGTTAATAAAAGTTAAAGTTGGATTAAAAGTTCGTCATCACAAAAACATCTCTGGATTATTTGAAGTGACAGATTATCGAGTCTTCACCTGCAGGAGAAACAGGAAGTATGATGATCAGTCATGTGACCATTAAAAACTACAAATCCCAGAGTTCCAGGGTCACACTCACCTCTACTGTCTGAGCACCAATCACAGCTAAGCAGCACTTGATGCTCCGCCCCCTCAGAGCAAGGAAACAGACGGGAGGTGCTGTCGTCACCTGAGTGTGTTAATGTGTACAGAGGTGCAGGTGTGTGTGGCCCTTCTGGGGTCAAAGGTCACTGAGGAGACGGTTCTTCAGAGAGGACTTCCTGTTTCTCTGCCTGAATGATTTAAAACGTTTAAAGACGTTAAAATGATTTGATGTTCGTCCTCTCAGAGTCTGAAGTCTGAAACCTGCAGTTCCTACAGAGTCCACTAGAGGCTGCCACTGAGTCCTGCTCAGGGCCGAGGAGCCGGTTCCCTTCCTGGAGTCTGGACGTCTGATCACCACCGAGAGAGTCAAAAACAACGTCCTCAAGTCACACACACACACACACACACACACACACACACACACACACACACACACACACACACACACACACACACACACACACACACACACACACACAGAGTCAGAAAGCTTGTCCTCCTGACCCTCTGTCCAGGAAGTCTCCATCAGCCAATCAGTGAGCAGGACATTCAGCACGCCCAGACCGTGACCTCTGACCCCTGAGGACAGATGGATGTCTGCAGGAGAAGGTGACACACTAAGCCTGCACGCCATAGAAACAGGTCCTGGCCCAGGTCTTGATCCTGGTCCCAACCCCCCCTCTCCCCAGTTTCTTACACACACACACACACACACACACACACACACACACACACACACACACACACACACACACACACACACACACTGTGTAAGTCCTGGTTCAGAGCTCTGGTTCTCTCGGGGACTCACAGAGTCCGTGTCAGGTCGGCCCTGAATGCTGCAGCCAGGATGTTCAGGGTGGAGGAGTCTGTCTTCCTCCTCTTCCTCATCACCTTCCTCCTGACAGGACAGGATGTCAGTAAACCGGGCGGGGGGATCAGGGAGGAAGAGGACTGTGAATCTTTACGGCTCAGATTACGCGGAACAAAACCCTCTGAGGGAGGAGACAACCTGAACACAGACCCTCTGAGTGAGGAGACAACCTGAACACAGACCCTCTGAGTGAGGAGACTCCTGAACGCAGACCCTCTGAGTGAGGGGACTCCCAAACGCAGACCCTCTGAGTGAGGGGACACCCGAACACAGACCCTCTGAGTGAGGAGACTCCTGAACGCAGACCCTCTGAGTGAGGGGACTCCCAAACGCAGACCCTCTGAGTGAGGAGACAACCTGAACACAGACCCTCTGAGTGAGGGGACACCCGAACGCAGACCCTCTGAGTGAGGAGACAACCCGAACACAGACCCTCTGAGTGAGGAGACAACCTGAACACAGACCCTCTGAGTGAGGAGACAACCCGAACACAGACCCTCTGAGTGAGGGGACCTGACTCTGAGACCTGACTCTGAGACCTGATGATAGAGACCTGACTCTAAGACCTGACTCTCTGAGACCTGACTCTCTGAGACCTGATGATAGAGACCTGATGATAGAGACCTGATGATAGAGACCTGATGATAGAGACCTGACTCTCTGAGACCTGACTCTCTGAGACCTGATGATAGAGACCTGACTCTCAGGAGGCAGGTCTTTAAATCAAACTCTACATATACAAATATAAAAACGATATTAACCTTTTTATATTACACATATATTTAATATATATATAGTATAAATATATATATAATATATATGTTATGAATAAATATTACATATATTCTATATCTAATATATATAGAATATATGTAATACATATGGTATATATAATATATCGATAGTATATATTATATATATATGTTTTCATATACATCTAATATATATATATATATATATACATCTAATATATATATATATATATATACATCTAATATATATATATTAGATGTATATATATCTACATCTAATATTTTTTCTTATGAAGAGATTTAATTAATAAACTCAGTGTGACTGTGGTATGTACAATGGTAGTGTGTAGTTGTGTGTATGTATGTGTGTGTGTGTGTGTGTGTGTGTGTGTGTGTGTAACTGTGTGTGTTATTGTGGGATGTGTTGTGGTATTTCCGACAGTCGAGGACTCATTCTCTCTGTATGTGTGTGTGTGTGTGTGTGTGTGTGTGTGTGTGTGTGTGTGTGTGTGTGTCTGGTTGAATTGGAGGAAGCTGTGCGGGTCACCTCTTTCCTCTCACACACACACACACACACACACACACACACACACACACACACTTCCTTTGGTCTCCACACTCAGCTCGACCACAGACGCAGAAACATGGATGCATCGACGCTGCTGGTCTTCACGCTTCTGAGCGCGCTCAGTTCAGTGTGTGAGTACTCTGAGTTTCTTTAATGTTGTTAATGTTCTCTGCTTCAAACCGTGTCCGTCCCTCAGACTCTGAATCTGAGACCTCCAGAGACAGGCTGAGATCTGAGACCTCCAGAGACAGGCTGAGATCTGAGACCTCCAGAGACAGGCTGAGATCTGAGACCTCATCCACCAATCAGAGTCAGACTGGAGTCATTTATTGACACAGACTAAAGACCGGACTAAAGACCAGACTGAAGACAGGACTACGCACTCTGAGCAGTAAGACTTCACTCTTGAGCTCACATGTGATTGACCCACAGCTCAGGAGGACCAGAGCGAACCTAGTGTAGACCTGGACTCTGTATTCAGACCAGACCGCGTCATTAAAGCTCCAATCATCAGTTTTTTATGGTCAACATGAGACTGAAGTCTGAGCAGGAGGACCAACACTGAAGAGCCACACTTAGGTCAGGGTCACTGCAGCAGACCCTCAGACCCCCGTTCATGAAGACTAGACTGGTCCTGTTAATCTAAACCAAACAAGCATTATTCCAGACTCACAGGGACCACCAGATCTCCTCTGAGTCTGAAGAGTCCAGAGTTCATTCAGCTGATGGATCCATAATTAATCTGATCATTGTTAGACCCTGTGATACTCTGTGGGTCTCTGTTAGACCCTGTGAGACCCTGTGAGACCCTGTGAGACTCTGTTAGACCCTGTGAGTCTATGTGGGACTCTATGAGAATCTGTTGGACCCTGTGAGGCCCTGTGAGACTCTGTTAGACTCTGTTGGACACTGACTCTGCTGGACTCTGACTGTTGGACTCTGTTGGACTCTGACTCTGTTGTCCTCTGACTGTTTGACTCTGCTGGACTCTGATTGTGTTGGACTTTGACTCTGTTGGACTCTGTTGGACTCTGACTCTTTAGGACTCTGGTTCTGTTGGACTCTGTTGGACTCTGACTCTTTAAGACTCTGGTTCTGTTGGACTCTGTTGGACTCTGCTGGGCTCTGATTCTGCTGGATTCTGGCTCTGTTGGACTCTTTTGGGCTCTTATGCTGGACTCTGCTGGACTCCGTTGGAATCTGACTGTTGGACTCTGCTGGACTCTGTTGGACTCTGTTGACCTCTGTTGGTCTCTGCTGGACTCTGCTGGACTCTGACTCTGCTGGACTCTGCTGGACTCTGCTGGACTCCGTTGGAATCTGACTGTTGGACTCTGCTGGACTCTGTTGGACTCTGTTGACCTCTGTTGGTCTCTGTTGGACTCTTTAGGACTCTGGTTCTGTTGGACTCTGCTGGACTCTGACTCTGTTGGACTCTGTTGGACTCTGCGGGACTCTGACTCTGTTGGACTCTGTTGGACTCTGCGGGACTCTGACTCTGTTGGACTCTGCTGGACTCTGTTGTACTCTGTCCAATCAGAGCGTGTGTCTTGTCATGATGGACAGAGTGTAGCCCCGCGCCGCTGTGACCCGAGGAGGACTAATACTGAACCTGGTCCTGTGTTTAAGACCGGCTACAAACCCTCTACTTTAACTCTTAGCAACCATGCTAATGCTATTACCAACAGCCTTTAACAATCAACTAACCTTAGCATGCTAACAGTTAGCATGCTAACAATCAGCTAACCTTAGCATGCTAATAAACTGTTAGCTAGTGAACATCAGGAAGTGAGTTAAGGAGCTTTTGTGTCAGTTCACCAAGTGCAGCAGGAAAAACGTCAACATTTTACTTCCTGTCAAAACACACACTCACTCACTCACATACACACACACACACACTCACTCACTCACACACACACACACACACACACACACACACACACACACACACACACACACACGTCACACCAACCTGTTTGATCCCTCTCTGATTGAAACAATGAACACCTCCGTCACTCCCCCGAGCCTCCGTCTGGTTTTATGAGTTTGGAACAAAGAGAGAAATAAACCGACTTCCTGAAGATTCAATAACAAGGACAGAGTTTCATCGGGGTGCAGCTTTCACTGTTACACCACATCCTGTAACAGCTCTAAAATATGTCCTACAGGGGGCGCTGTTCCCTGGATGTCAGCACGTTTATGTTGATGTTGGCATTAAAGCTTCAACAGAAGTCTCTTTCTTAAGGAGGTAAGTGTCTGCAGTACTGCAAGTGTCCACCAGGTGTCTACAGCAGGTTAAGGGTTAAAGGGAGGGTTAGGGGCGTGGCCTATTTGACTGACAGGTTGGTGTGACGTAGCTGTTAGCCAGATGGCTAGGCTATGGCCTCAGCTCCACCTCTAGGACCCTTAACATGAGGCTCAATAGGAAGTGACTCAGTTTATCAGACAGCCTCTAGTGGACACTGGAGGAACTGCAGAACTGACGGCCCCCTCGAGGAAGGTGGAGGTCTAACAAGTGTTTTCCTTACAGTGTCTGTCTCTGTCTTCAGGTGTCCTTCCTCTGAATGATCTGACTCAGCTGGTCTCTGTTTGTTTTTCAGACACGTCTCCGGTGTCCTCCACCTTTGATTCCTCCACCTATAAACCCCTGAGACTCTACATCACAAGTCCCTCCATCCCGGACTCTAATACAAAGCTACTGAACACAAAGAGACCCCACAGAACCACAACACCTGACCCCATCTCAGAACACCACCCATCTACATCGGAGAACACCTCGGAACACCACCCGTCAACATCCGACAACACCTCGGAACACCACCCATCAACATCAGACAACACCTCAGAACACCACCCGTCAACACCTGACCCCATCTCAGAACACCACCCATCTACATCTGAGAACACCTCGGAACACCACCCATCAACATCAGACAACACCTCGGAACACCACCCATCAACATCAGACAACACCTCAGAACACCACCCGTCAACACCTGACCCCATCTCAGAACACCACCCATCTACATCTGAGAACACCTCGGAACACCACCCATCAACATCCGACAACACCTCGGAACACCACCCATCAACATCAGACAACACCTCAGAACACCACCCGTCAACACCTGACCCCATCTCAGAACACCACCCATCTACATCAGACACCACCTCAGCACACCATCCATCAACATCAGACAACACCTCGGAACACCACCCGTCAACATCCTACAACACCTCCGAACACCACCCGTCAACATCAGACAACACCTCGGAACACCACCCATCAACATCCGACAACACCTCCGAACACCACCCGTCAACACCGGACAGCACCTCAGACCACCACCCATCAACATTAGACACCACCTCAGAACACCACCCATCAACATCCGACAACACCTCAGAGCACCACCCATCAACATCCGACACCACTTCAGAACACCACCCATCAACATTAGACAACACCTCAGAACAACACCCATCAACATCCGACACCACCTCAGAGCACCATCCATCAACATCCGACAACACCTCGGAACACCACCCATCAACACCTGACCCCATCTCAGAACACCACCCTGACACCAGATCACACCACCACCCATCAACACCTGACTACACCCCAGAACACCACCCGCCCACATGGGATGGAGCTCCAACACACCTGAATGACATCAGCAGACCTCGAACTGTGAGGTCACCTGGCCCTCAGTCTGGGGCTCCATCAGCCACTGAACTGTCAGCGTCACACGGACGCCATGTTGGCTCCTCCTCCACGCTGTCAATGACATCACAGAGGTCAGGGGTCAGGACTGAGGTGGAGCACACAGCCTCCTCTTCCTCCTCCTCCACCACATTCTCCTCTTCTTCAGAGTCCACCTCGAGTCCAGGTCCTGGTCTCTCTGCTGGTCCATTTGTTTCTGACTCAAACACACACACAGGTTATTCAGCAGGCAGTGCTCCACCCGCCTCCACCTCCGCTGCACCTCCTTCAGGTTTGAGGTCTACATCAGTAACAGAGACGGATCCTCCATCCAACCCTAGAGCTCTGCCTACAGCTACACAGGCATCCTCCTCCGTCACCTCCATGCTGCTTACAGTCTCTGAGGCTCAGACTGAAGACTCCACCATCACAGAGGCTCCACCCACTCCTCCATCAGCTGAGCTGACTTCTACAGGAGAAGCCAACATCACAACTCTACCAGCTACACCTTCTACAGCCGTCAAATCAACAGCTACGCCTTCTACATCCGTCAAATCAACAGCTACGCCTTCTACATCCGTCAAATCAACAGCTACGCCTTCTACAGCCGTCAAATCAACAGCTACACCTTCTACAGCCGTCAAATCAACAGCTACGCCTTCTACAATCGTCAAATCAACAGCTACACCTTCTACAGCCGTCAAATCAACAGCTACGCCTTCTACAGCCGTCAAATCAACAGCTACGCCTTCTACAGCCGTCAAATCAACAGCTACGCCTTCTGCATCCGTCAAATCAACAGCTACGCCTTCTACAGCCGTCAAATCAACAGCTACGCCTTCTACAGCCGTCAAATCAACAGCTACGCCTTCTACAGCCGTCAAATCAACAGCTACGCCTTCTACATCCGTCAAATCAACAGCTACGCCTTCTACATCTGTCAAATCAACAGCTACACCTTCTGCAACCGTCGAATCAACAGCTACGCCTTCTACATCCGTCAAATCAACAGCTACACCTTCTACATCTGTCAAATCAACAGCTACACCTTCTACATCCGTCAAATCAACAGCTACGCCTTCTACATCTGTCAAATCAACAGCTTCACCTTCTACATCCGTCAAATCAACAGCTACGCCTTCTACATCCGTCAAATCAACAGCTACGCCTTCTACATCTGTCAAATCAAACGCTACACCTTCTGCAGCCGTCAATTCAACAGCTACACCTTCTACAGCTGTCAAATCAACAGCTACACCTTCTACAGCTGTCAAATCAACAGCTACACCTTCTGCAACCGTCGAATCAACAGCTACACCTTCTACAGCCGTCAAATCAACAGCTACACCTTCTACATCCGTCAAAACAACAGCTACACCTTCTACAGCCGCAAAATCAACAGCTACACCTTCTACAGCCGTCAAATCAACAGCTACACCTTCTACAGCCGCAAAATCAACAGCTACACCTTCTACATCCGTCAAATCAACAGCTACACCTTCTACATCCGTCGAATCAACAGCTACACCTTCTACAACCGTCAAAACAACAGCTACACCTTCTACAGCCGTCGAATCAACAGCTACACCTTCTACAGCCGTCAAATCAACAGCTACGCCTTCTACAGCCGTCAAATCATCAGCTACACCTTTTACAGCCATCAAATCAACAACTACACCTTCTACAGCCGTCAAGTCAACAGCTACACCTTCTACAGCCGTCAAATCAACAGCTACACCTTCTACAACCGTCAAATCAACAGCTTCACCTTCTACAACAGCTACACCCACTGAAGCCTCCACCACAGCTGTCATTACCATCCCCCCTCCAACCACAACCATGTCTACAACCACTGCAACCACAACCAGGCCAACTCCACCTGCAGCTACAACAACCATCAGATCAACCTCAGCTCCTCCTGAGACTACGACTATACCTGAGACCTCCACCCAACCTGTGAGTACTCCTTCTGCACCTCTGTCTCATGATTCAGAGCTAAACTGCTCCACCTGTCAGGGTCTCTGTCTGACTACAGCTTCATGTTGACATAATTTCCCATCATGCACCTGTCAGGGTCTCAGGAGTGTTTGGGATGTAGCTCTCTCAGGTGTGTTTGCAGGACCTCTGCAGTGAGTGTTGTCAGTTTTGAACAGCAGGTCCAGGTCTTTGATCTGGACTCTTACCTGTTGATGAACCTGTAGTTTTCAGTAGGTGGAGATCTTTGGGATGTTTCAGGCCTCTGGTATCAAACTAGTCCACTATGATGGACCCCTGATGATCAGACTCGAGTAAACTCTGGAGTTTTCGTGTTTCCTGTTTGAATCTGTTCAGCGTTCGCTCTGCTATATTTAGCGCTCCTGAAGCTGCTTCCTGATTGGACAACTCTCACTGATCCAGAACAATGGCCGACTCTGATGGAGCCGCCACAGAGAGTCCGGAAGGAAGGCAGGGTGGGGAGCCGGTCTGAGCCTCTGAGAGGGAACAGGTCTACAGAGAGCTGGTCTGAGACTCTAAGAGGGAACATGTCTGTATAGAGCCGGTCTGAGACTCTGAGAGGGAACAGGTCTGCAAGAAGCTTTGTTGAAAATGTGATCTGGATCTGGTGGACTATGTGTGATACAGTCTCTGGTGGGTTATGTGTGGTGGGTCTCTGGTGAGCTATGTGAAGTGGTCTATGGTTTATGTGTGATGCGATCTTTGGTGGACTATGTGTGATGCTGTCTCTTGTGGATTATGTGTGATGTGGTCTATGGTGGACTGTGATATGATCTCTTGTGGACTACGTGTGATGTGGTCTATGGTGGATTATGTGTGATGCAGTCTCTTGTGGATTATGTGTGATGTGGTCTATGGTGGACTATGTGTGATGCTGTCTCTTGTGGATTATAAGTGATGTGGTCTATAGTGGACTATGTGTGATGCAGTCTCTTGTGGATTATGTGTGATGTGGTCTATAGTGGACTATGTGTGATGCAGTCTCTTGTGGATTATGTGTGATGTGGTCTATAGTGGACTATGTGTGATGCAGTCTCTTGTGGATTATGTGTGATGTGGTCTATAGTGGACTATGTGTGATGCAGTCTCTGGTAGATTATGTGTGATGTGGTCTATAGTGGACTATGTGTGATGCTGTCTCTTGTGGATTATGTGTGATGTGGTCTATGGTGGACTATGTGTGATGCTGTCTCTGGTAGATTATGTGTGATGTGGTCTATGGTGGACTATGTGTGATGCTGTCTCTGGTAGATTATGTGTGATGTGGTCTATAGTGGACTATGTGTGATGCTGTCTCTGGTAGATTATGTGTGATGTGGTCTATGGTGGATTGTGTGTGATTTAAGATGTGCAGGGTCAGGAGGACTTAGATGGAGACATGTGGTCCCAGACTTTGTTGCACAGTTCGGACATTCCGGACCAGGTTTAGTCCCTCCCTGTCCTGGATCTGTGGATCATGTCGACCCGAAATGAATGTGCTGGTGGATCTGCAGAGAGAGAGAGAGAGAGAGAGAGTTGTTGGGGTCGAGAGAGGAAGTAAGGTGGATCTGGTTCACCTGAGATCCTGAACCCTTCAGGTGGTTTTACTGAGACATGATGGTGAATATGGATCAGACGCTTCAGGTAAAGTAAACCGTCACTGACAGAAACTGGACGCCAAAATCAACGAAGCTGAACCTGAAGTATAAACTGGAGGACCCTCACCTCTATGATGTCACTTCCTGTTGCAGGTGCGTCCCCCAGAGGTCCCCCGCTGTGCGGTGAACTTCACAGAGATCAGGTCCAGCTCGGACTCAGCCGTGGTTAAATTCAGCACCGTCGCACGCTTCTGTAACTTTACTGTGATCATCGATGGCCCCGCCCACTCTGACTACACCCATACCGACTCCGCCCAGCCTGACTCCGCCCAGCCTGACTCCGCCCAGCCTGACTCCGCCCACTGTGACCTCGATGGGGAGTCAAGGACTGACTTCACCTGCCTGATCCCTGATCTGACACCTGGGAGTCTGTACAGACTGACCCTGGTCTCCAAGAAGGACGGAGCGAGGAGCAACGTGTCGATACGCACAGGTGAGAACCACCGAGTCATGATGACCGGATACAACACAGAGTCACATGATCACTATGTTCAATACAACACAGAGTCACATGATCAATATGTTCAATACAACACAGAGTCACATGATCAATATGTTCAATACAACACAGAGTCACATGATCACTATGTTCAATACAACACAGAGTCACATGATCAATATGTTCAATACAACACAGAGTCACATGATCAACACTTCAGACTAACCCTCCCTTTAACCCTTCACCTGCTGTAAACAGGTGAGTTTATAAATTCAGACGTACAGTCGTCATGATGACAGAAATGAGCTATAGAGACCCAAACTGTTTTTGTACCAGGCTGTAAACATGGGGCTCTATGGGGACTGACTCACTGCAGGAGACACACTCTAGTGGACTCTGGAGGAGCTGCAAGTTTTGGACTTTGTGAAGCTTTGTTTTTCAGTCTTATGAAGTTCTTAGAAAACTTGGCAAATCTGAAGTGTTTGTTTCTGAAAGTGCCGCTTGTAAAGGTCCACAGAGTTCTTTTGGAATGTACCCCCCCCCCCCCCCCCCCCCCCAACCACACACACACTTCCCTCCTGTCATTATGTGAGCGGCAGGATGTTGAGGCTCTGTTTGTTAAAGAACAGGATGATTAGAGACAGAGAGGAGGAGCTACCATGACCCTGTGAAGGTCTAGGTTATATACACATATCTATCACACACACATATATATATATGTGTGTTATTATGTTATATATATGTATATGTATATAACATATATACATATACATATATGTGTGTGTGTGACACCTGTCAGTCTCCTCTCAGCTGTTACCTGCTGTTAACCTGTGACTTCCTGTCCCCCCTGCAGCCCCCTCACCTGTCCTCGGTCTGCAGGTCTGGTCCTCGTCCTCTCACGGTCTCAACGTGTCGTGGCGTGGGGGTCCAGGCCATTTGGAGAGGTTCAGGGTTCTGCTGACGGATCAGGATCGGGTTCTTCTGAAGAACTTCACTACTTTAAACTCAGAGACCTCGGCTCACCTGGACCACCTGCAGCCTGGGACCCTGTACAAGGTCACCGTGGTAACAGAGGCTGTGGGCCTGCAGAGCTCCGCCTCCAGGCAGGCTGTCACAGGTGTGTGTTCACAGCTCTGATAAACATGAACACCCGTGAAGCTGTGGCTCACCTGTATCCTTTCCTCTGACGCCCCTCAGTCCCTGCGGCCGTCTCAGACCTGATCCTGGACCACAACGGCAGCTCAAACAGTCTGCAGGCTTCATGGAGTCCACCTGAAGGGGGGCTGGAGGTCTATCTGCTGACCCTGTCTTCTCAGGGATCTGACCCCCGGGAGCTCCACCTACCACCCAACATCACCCAACAGGTGTTCAAAGGTCTGACACCTGGACGCAGGTACGAGCTCAGGGTCAGGACTTCAGCAGGGGGACTGAGCTGTGAGACCAGGACCAGCACCAGGACAGGTACTGGACTAGGTCTAAACTGATGTATTCTTATTTTACCCGGCCTCATCTCTTGGTTCTGTTTCAGTACCTGGGAAGGTGTCGTCCCTCTCCATGTCCCTGCTCAGGGGGGGCGGGGCTCTGAAGGTAAGCTGGTCGCCCCCTAGAGGAGACTACGAGTACTTCATCGTGCTGCTGAAGAACGGGTCCCAAGTTCTCTCCAACCAGACCGTCAGTAACCACAGCACGCAGGTCGAGTTCTCCCGCCTGAACCTCGGTCTGCTGCCGGGTCGACTGTACCTGGCCGAGGTCTCCACGCACAGCGGCGTGCTGCGTAACACGGCGTCCTGCAGCAGGCGGCTGGGTCAGTTCACACCCTTCTATTTCATGAGAGGTCTGACCTCCGGGGGGCTATGACTTTCAGGGGGGTGGGGGGCTCTGACCTGCAGTGGTGGGGGGACTCTGATCTTCAGGGGGGGCTCTGACCTTCAGGTGGGGGGGGGCTCTGACCTTAAGGTGGGGGGGGCTCTGATCTTCAGGGGTGGGGCTCTGACCTTAAGAGAGGGTGGGGGGCTCTGACCTTCAGGGGTGGGGCTCTGACCTTAAGAGAGGGTGGTAGGCTCTGACCTTCAGGTGGGGGGCTTTGAGGGAGCGTACAGGTGTTTAATGAGGTGATAACCTGTCCCCCACAGGCCCTGCCCCCGTGCAGCAGCTGGTGGTCCGGCGTTCTGATGAGACCGTTCTGAGCGTGCTCTGGAGGCGACCCCACGGTGAATGGGACAGTTTCACAGTGGTCCTCAGAGAGACTGACCCCCCCACCCTGCGGGACCAGAGGCTGCTCTCCTGGGAGGCCACAGACTGCACCTTCAACCTGCTCACACCTGGACGCCTGTACACCGTCACCGTGACGACCAACAGTGGAAACCTGAGCAGCTCCACCTCTGTGACCTCGCGCACAGGTACGTCAGACTGGCTCACAGCTTGCTGGAGGCTCCAATGTGGGGACTACAGGATCAAACCATGAGTCAGAGACCCGCTGTGCCCCTGATCCACCACCCCCCCAACACACTTCTTCTTCTTCATGGATAATCAGAACCCGTCCCCGCTGCTCCTCCTTAGACTCACAGGAAGTTAACATCACCAGGACAGGGACGGGCAGAGGGTGAGGGAGGACTTACAGCATGGGGGGCCCGGGCAGGGGTCAAACCAGGGACCACTGAGACCAGGACTTAAACCTTCTGTGAATGGGGCGCACTCTCACCTTAGTCTTCTCTGTCCCCCCTCAGCTCCGGCTCAGGTAGGCGAGCTGCGGGTCTCGAACGGCGGCAGCACCGACAGCCTGCAGGCGGACTGGGAGCCAGCGCCCGGGGACATCGACTCGTACGGCGTCCTGCTGGTCCACGACAGCAGTATCATCAAGAACCAGAGTCTGAAACCTGACACCACCAGGATCCACTTCAACCACCTGAGACCAGGAGCGCTCTACAGGGTGGTGCTGACCGCCATCAGGGCCGGACACGCCTCCAGACAGAGCATCAGGGAGGGACGCACAGGTGAGACGCTCGCTTACATTCAAAACATTCAATATTTAACCACGCCCATAATGTCACGTCCTCTTTCTCTCAGTCCCGGCGGCGGTTGGAGAAGTGACGGTCGGTAACAACGGACGGTCTGACTTCCTCACCGTGTCATGGCGTCCAGCTGCAGGCGAGGTGGAGGGTTACCTGGTTACCCTGAGTGACAGCGAGAGGACTCTTCACAGCGTGTCGGTCTCTAAGAACAGTCCAGAGTGTGTGTTCAACTCTCTGGTGTCAGGACGACTCTACAACATCTCCATCAGCTCCAGGAGTGGCTCCGCCCTCAACCACACCTCCGTCCAGGAGAGGACACGTGAGGCTTTTCATCCATTCATTCATTCACTCACTCACTCATTCACTCATTCATTCATTCACTCATTCACTCATTCATTCATTCACTCATTCACTCATTCACTCATTCACTCATTCATTCATTCACTCATTCACTCATTTATTCATTCATTCATTCACTCATTCACTCATTCATTCATTCATTCACTCATTCACTCATTCACTCATTCATTCATTCATTCATTCATTCACTCATTCACTCATTCACTCATTCACTCATTCATTCATTCACTCATTCACTCATTTATTCATTCATTCATTCACTCACTCATTCATTCATTCATTCATTCACTCATTCACTCATTCACTCATTCATTCATTCACTCATTCACTCATTCACTCATTCATTCATTCATTCACTGATTCACTCATTCATTCATTCATTCACTCATTCACTCATTCACTCATTCATTCATTCACTCATTCACTCATTCATTCACTCATTCACTCATTCACTCATTCATTCACTCATTCACTCATTCACTCATTCATTCACTCATTCACTCATTCACTCATTCATTCATTCACTCATTCACTCATTCATTCACTCATTCACTCATTCATTCATTCACTCATTCACTCATTCACTCATTCATTCATTCATTCACTCATTCACTCATTCATTCATTCACTCATTCACTCATTCACTCATTCATTCATTCACTCATTCACTCATTCATTCACTCATTCACTCATTCACTCATTCATTCATTCATTCACTCATTCACTCATTCATTCATTCATTCACTCATTCATTCATTCACTCATTCATTCATTCACTCATTCACTCATTCACTCATTCACTCATTCACTCATTCATTCACTCATTCACTCATTCACTCATTCATTCATTCATTCATTCACTCATTCACTCATTCATTCATTCACTCATTCACTCACTCATTCACTCATTCAGCGTTTTAACACGACCCGTCTCTCTCTCCCATCAGGGCCGTCTCCGGTGCAGAGCCCGACGGCGACGCACTCTGCGCGGGACGACTACCTGAAGGTGTACTGGCGTGCGGCTGCAGGTGACGTGGATGAGTACAAGGTGTTCATCAAACACAACAACGTGTTCCTGCAGAACCAGACGGTTCCAAAGACGCAGAACGAGTGCGTGTTCCACAACCTGACGCCCGGCAGGCTCTACACCGTGCTGGTCACCACACGCAGCGGGAAGTACGAGACCTCCGCCTCCACCCACGGCAGGACGTGTAAGTGACCTCTGACATCTCAGACACTAAACACACCTAGAACACACCTGGAACACACCTGGAACACACCTGGAACACACCTGGAACACACCTGGAACTCCCCGGGAACACACCTGGAACACACCTGGAACACACCTGGAACACACCTGGAACACGACTGGAACACACCTAGAACACACCTGGAACACACCTGGAACACACCTAGGACACACCTAGAACACACCTGGAACACACTAGAACACACCTGGAACACACTAGGACACACCTAGAACACACCTAGAACACACATGGAACACACCTAGAACACACCTGGAACACACCTGGAACAAACCTGTAACACACCTAGAACACACCTGGAACACACCTGGAACACGCCTGGAACACACCTGGAACACACCTAGAACACACCTGGAACACACCTGTAACAAACCTGTAACACACCTAGAACACACCTGGAACACACCTGGAACACACTAGGACACACCTAGAACACACCTAGAACACACCTAGAACACACATGGAACACACCTAGAACACACCTAGAACACACCTGGAACACACCTGGAACACACCTGGAACACACTAGGACACACCTAGAACACACCTGGAACACACTAGAACACACCTGGAACACACTAGGACACACCTAGAACACACCTAGAACACAAATGGAACACACCTAGAACACACCTGGAACACACCTGGAACAAACCTGGAACACACCTAGAACACACCTGGAACACACCTGGAACACACCTGGAACACACCTGGAACACACCTAGAACACACCTGGAACACACCTGTAACAAACCTGTAACACACCTAGAACACACCTGGAACACACCTGGAACACACCTGGAACACACTAGGACACACCTAGAACACACCTAGAACACACATGGAACACACCTAGAACACACCTAGAACACACCTGGAACACACCTGGAACACACCTGGAACACACTAGGACACACCTAGAACACACCTAGAACACACCTAGAACACACCTAGAACACACCTGGAACACACCTAGAACACACCTGGAACACACCTAGAACACACCTGGAACACACCTGGAACACACCTGGAACACACCTGGAACTCCCCGGGAACACACCTGGAACACACCTAGAACACACCTAGAACACACCTGGAACACACCTAGAACACACCTAGAACACACCTAGAACACACCTGGGACACACCTAGAACAAACCTAGAACACACCTGGAACAAACCTAGAACACACCTGGAACACACCTGGAACACACCTGGAACACACTAGAACACACCTAGAACACACCTGGAACACACCTGGAACACACCTGGTACACACCGAGAACAAACTTGGAACACACCTGGAACACACCTGGAACACACCTGGAACACACCTGGAACACACCTAGAACAGACCTGGAACACACCTAGAACACACCTAGAACACACCTAGAGCACACCTAGAACACACCTAGAACAGACCTGGAACACACCTAGAACACACCTGGAACACACCTGGTACACACCTGGAACACACCTGGTACACACCGAGAACAAACTTGGAACACACCTGGAACACACCTGGAACACACCTGGAACACACCTGGAACACACCTAGAACAGACCTGGAACACACCTAGAACACACCTAGAACACACCTAGAACACACCTAGAACACACCTGGAACACACCTAGAACACACCTGGAACACACCTAGAACAGACCTGGAACACACCTGGAACACACCTGGGTGTATAAGTTTAATCTAAGGGGGGTACGACAGTAGAAACATGTCTCTTTAGTCTGAGCTCTCTGATTGGCTGAGCTCCTGATAGACCAACAACTCTGCTAAAGTAGCAACTATCTGATGCTAAGCTAGCTTTGTTAGCTACCTGGTGGTCAGAGAGCTTGGAGCTTTGATCTTCACTTTGGTCTGATTCTGAGGAACACAGTGAAGCGTTAAGTCCTTCTGAGGGTTTAAGACCTCAGGAGACAAGGTCAGTGATTGGTCCCTGTCTGAGCTCATCAGCTGATTGGCTGATTGGTCACATGACACATTCTCCTCTAATGAAGTATCACACCTGCACACATTCTCACCTGCTCTATGTCCCTCCTGCAGTCCCAGCGGCGGTCCGGTCTCTGGTCCTGGCGGGTCGGGGGACGGTGGAGCTGCGGGTCAGGTGGGCGGGAGCCCCAGGTGACGTGGATCACTACGAGGTCCAGCTGCTGTTCAACGACATGAAGGTGTTTCCTCCCGTCACCCTGAGCGGCAGCGTGGAGGAGTGCGTCCTGCCCTCCCTCACACCTGGACGCCTCTACAAGGTCCTGGTGTCCACCTTCAGTGGGCCCAACCAGAGGGCGGAGTTTATAGAGGGCCGCACAGGTGAGACCAACTACAGACACTGAACTACAGAGACCGGTCTACAGACCTGTCGGTCCTCGGTGGTCTGAGGACTGAGAGGTCTGTAGTTTCTTGGTCAGTCCTGATGTAAGTTGACTCTGTGAGAGTAAAGACCTCTGATGATCAGACCGCCCCCTCTCTGCAGTTCCCAGTAAAGTGAAGAACATCCAGGTCAGTAACGGGGGGGACAGCAGCAGTCTGAAGGTGAGCTGGACTCCGGGTCAGGGGGACGTGGACGGGTACTCCGTGTTCCTGTTCCGACAGAGTCGACAGCTGGACGTCCGGCTCGTCCTCAAGCAGCAGAACGAGGTGACGTTCGGGTCTCTGCAGCCCGGTCAGGTGTACCAGGTGACGGTGCAGTCCATGAGCGGAGACCTGCTGAACAACAGCACCGCCTACGGACGCACAGGTACGCATCACCCGGCTCTGCTAAACACTCCTCTCTGATTGGTCCCCGTGACAAGAACAACACCAGGGACAGATCACACACAAATCAAACCCACAGATGGAGAGGGTGACAGCACACCTCACATCCTGAGCTGCCTGTTGACACTGTGGCAAATCACGTTAGTGTGTGATAACATCGTTAAAAACACGGAGGATGTTTTTAAAGGTGACATATCATCCAAAATCAACTTTGAATGGTTCTCTCCCTGAAATCTGTGTCCCTGTCTACAAACCCCCCGAAAAGTCAAAGAATCCATTCTGCCCCTGTTCTGATTTCTCCACCAACTCAACCCCTCCTCCGTTTTTCATTCCCTGCACACATGTGTGCTAACAAGGAGCTTAGGAGGGAGGCATGCTAGTTGTAGGCTGTCTTAATAAACACAAAGGTCGCTTTGACTCCCCACGTCTGCAGATTTGAAGATCTAGTGGATGATTTTTATTTGTCATGGATAAGTGCTAGCGCTAGTTAGCATAGCCACATAGCTACATGTTGGTAGCTGTGTACCAAGACACACGTCGACATGCTGACAAATAAAACAACAAGAAACACTAAATCTGTGACCAATGGTTCAGAAAGGTCCTGCTGCAGGCGCCTCTCCGTCAGGATCAGATTCTGGATCAGATTCAGAGGGTTGAAGTAACGCGGGTCTGTGAGCAGCCGCGTATATTCAGCCAACATGTAAACATTAGATCAACGTGCTGGACGGCCGAGGCCACACCCACTTCCTGAGGGGGCGTGGTCAGAGAGAAAACAGACTGTTCTGAGCAGGGCTGAAAAAGAGGGGTTTTCAGGCAGACCAGAATCTGATTTCAAAGTGTTTTTTTGAGCAATAAACTTTAAAGACATGTTTTGGGGACCTCTTAGACCAATATATGTTGATGAACAAGAGCAGAATATGTCACCTTTAAGATCTGAGCAGCAGAGTCGGACAAACAACACAACTCCTTTCCTTCAGTCAACGTGTCGTCCTCCAGGTCAAACATTCCTCCAGCACATCTCCTCAGACTCTTACCTGAGCAGAGTAATGGTGTACTGTCTCTTTAAATATTCAAGTTTTCAAACTTCTTTAAAAGTGTTTTTAGAACACGTGACTCAAGAATCCCAGTTTCTCACTGAGTCATGTTTTGATCAGAGCTCGTCCGTGTGATCAGTCGGTTCCTGCAGGATGATGTTCAGTGAGTCCCCCGTGTCCGGGTCACTGTCCCTCATCCTCTTTGTGATATTCATCATATAAACAGATATTAATGATGTCATCTTCTGGGGGCGTGTCCAGTTCCCTCCGCAGTGACCGGGCTGCAGGTGGACTCCCTCCTCTCCACCTGTAGTCTCCAGGTGAGCTGGCAGGAGGCCCTCGGGGTCTCTGACGGGTACGTCCTGCAGCTTCAGGACGACAGAGGGAGCCTGCTCGATAACTCCTCTCAGCCCTCCGGACACACCGACTTCAGGTTCGACCGCCTCACCCCGGGGAAGAAGTACCGAGTCCTGGTCCAGACCAGCAGCGGGGGGATCCACAGCCGGGGGGTCAGTGCCGAGGCCCGCACACGTAAGACTTCCTGTTTATGTTAGCAGACTTCCTGTTTCTTATTAGAACTGAAGCAGAGTGAGGGGAGCTGTTTGAGAACTCTCTGAGTGAAGACTTAGTCCACGTGTCTTAGTTTTCAAGTCTTTTGAAAACAGAGACTTTCATTGAGGGGGTCTGGGTCCGGACAGCAGGTCCTGATGACGAGGACACGACCGGCTCAGATCAGAGTTTAGATCACATGTGGGTTATGTTCTGTGTACGTGTTGTTATTCAGAGAGAGCTTCAGGCAGACGTCTGCCAGGGGGACAGGTCTGTGTAGACCCGTCCTCACAGTCTGCTGGTTCTCCTGGTTTCAGGGCCTGCAGCCGTCACCGATCTGACCGTTCAAACCAACACCACCACCAGCCTGTCCTTCCTCTGGACTGCACCTGACGGGGAGTTCGACCTCTACGAGATCTTCCTGTACAGACCAGACGACTCGCTGCAGGAGACGCGACGCGGCCAGACCGGCAGTCAGCAGGTCTCCTTCCAGGGCCTCAGACCTGGAGCCCCCTACAGGCTGATGGTGGTGACGCACAGCGGAGAGTACAGAAACCAGTCTTCCACCTGGGCCAGGACAGGTGAGAGGGGGCGGGGTGATCTTATTCTGACTGATCCTGACTAATCCACATCAGGCCAGTAAAGGTTTCCAGCCTTCATTATATTAAACACAAACGGCAGTGACCACGTTCAGCCAGCAGGGGGCGCCAGACTGCTGTTACAATAACACCTGCAGGGTCTCTGAGACCGTGAGGTGTATGATGTGTGTCAGGTGTGTGTGAGGTGTGTGTGTTAGGTGTGTGTTAGGTGTGTGTCAGGTGTGTGTCAGTTGTGTGTCAGGTGTGTGTCAGGTGTGTGTCAGGTGTGTGTCAGTTGTGTGTGAGGTGTGTGAGGTGTGTGTGAGGTGTGTGAGGTGTGTGTGAGGTGTGTGAGGTGTTTACAGAGGCTTTGATGTGACCCTCTTCCTGTCTGGTCTTCAGTCCCAGCAGCCGTGGGGTCTCTGGAGGCTCACAGTGGGAACCGGTCTGATGCTCTCTGGGTGACCTGGACTCGAGGAGGCGGTGACCTCAGCGGCTTCCTGCTGACTCTCTTTAAAGCCGACGGCTCCCAGAAGGCCGAGCAGCAGCTGGGGTCAGAGGTCACCAAGTGCGTCTTCTCAGACCTGATCCCGGGTCGGCTGTACCGAGCCGAGGTCCTGAGTCTGAGCGGAGAACTGAGCAACAGAGCCAGCATACTGGGCAGGACCGGTAAGACAGACACACACCCACACATACACATCACAGACCCCCTCCCCCCTGGGGTCTAAGAAGAGTTGCAGTTCCTCTCCTGTCCAGCAGGGGGCGAGCTGTTCACTAACCTCCTCTCCCTCCTCCAGCTCCCACTCCTCCGTCCTCCTTCCTGTTCAGGGGGGTCACCAACACCTCCCTGGAGATCACCTGGACCGGTCCCACGGACTCAGACTACGATGACTTCGACCTGCAGTGGACTCCTCAGGACCGGCTGTCCGTCATCAACCCGTATCACAGCCGGACTTCAGGCAGTCGCATCCTGAGGGGGATGTTTCCGGGACGCCTGTACACCTTCAGCCTCCGCACCCTCAGCGGGGCCACTGAGCCTGAGGCCACGCCCACTTTCAGCACCGCCATCCACAAGAGCATCCGAACCAGTAGGTGGCAGCATCAGTCCCTGTGTGTGCGTCTCTGTATGTGGAACCCTGTAGTCCAGTTCTGAGTCCTTGTGTCCCCCTGCAGAGCCGGAGCGAGTCCACAGCCTCCACTGTCGCCCTCAGAGCTCCACCTCCATCTCCTGCTCCTGGGAACCCCCGGAGGCCGACTATGACTCCTACACCATCGAGTGTCTCCACCAGGACTCCCGGGTCCTCGTCTACTCCAGACGGACCAGCCGAGACTCCACCAGCTACCTGGTCACCCAGCTGGAGCCCCACAAACGCTACGCCGTCTCCGTCAAGGTCATCTCAGACGGGACCACCAGCGACGAGGCCCAGGACAGCGTGGTCACCATGATCGATCGTAAGTCCACGTCTCCTCAGACCTCAGGTCACATGATCCACCCTGAGTCCACGTGTCCTCAGACCTCAGGTCACATGATCCACCCTGAGTCCACGTGTCCTCAGACCTCAGGTCACATGATCCACCCTGAGTCCACGTGTCCTCAGACCTCAGGTCACATGATCCACCCTGAGTCCAGGTGTCCTCAGAACTCATGACACATGATCCACCCTGAGTCCACGTGTCCTCAGACCTCATGACACATGATCCACCCTGAGTCCAGGTGTCCTCAGACCTCATGACACATGATCCACCCTGAGTCCAGGTGTCCTCAGACCTCATGACACATGATCCACCCTGAGTCCAGGTGTCCTCAGACCTCAGGTCACATGATCCACCCTGAGTCCAGGTGTCCTCAGACCTTAGGTCACATGATCCACCCTGAGTCCAGGTGTCCTCAGACCTCAGGTCACATGATCCACCCTGAGTCCACGTGTCCTCAGACCTCATGACACATGATCCACCCTGAGTCCACGTGTCCTCAGACCTCAGGTCACATGATCCACCCTGAGTCCACGTGTCCTCAGACCTCATGACACATGATCCACCCTGAGTCCAGGTGTCCTCAGACCTCATGACACATGATCCACCCTGAGTCCACGTGTCCTCAGACCTCATGACACATGATCCACCCTGAGTCCAGGTGTCCTCAGACCTCATGACACATGATCCACCCTGAGTCCAGGTGTCCTCAGACCTCAGGTCACATGATCCACCCTGAGTCCATGTGTCCTCAGACCTCAGGTCACATGATCCACCCTGAGTCCACGTGTCCTCAGACCTCAGGTCACATGATCCACCCTGAGTCCACGTGTCCTCAGACCTCAGGACAGAACCAGTTTTCAGGGTCAGGTTAAAGTCTTAACTCGTGTCTTTATGGTGTCCTCTGCAGGTCCCCCGGTGCCCCCCCTCAGCACCCGGGTCAGTGCCTGGTCTGCCGTGGTCACCAAGTCCTCCATCTGGTTCTCCTTTAACTGCAGCTGGTTTAGTGACGTAAACGGGGCGGTCCGGTTCTTCGCCGTGGTGGTGGCCGAGTCTGAAGGTAATGATGTCACAGTGATGTCATCACAGCCGCTCCATCTCATTGGCTCTCGTTGACCCTCTCTGGTTCCTGCAGGTGTGGACGAGGAGCTGCCCCTGCAGCAGCACCCTCTGCCGTCCTACCTGGACTATAAGTCCAACAGCTCCATTCGGTCCTATCAGACCGGTTTCTTCCCCAGTCGCTGCACCGAGGGCCCTGACAGCAGCTCCTCAGGGTTTCAGATGAGTCTGGGGACGGGGATGGACCT
>NC_048277.1:38761790-38764290 GCF_009762535.1 Notolabrus celidotus | reverse complement strand
TCCTCCTCTTCCTCAGGGTCAGTCTGATGTAGTTCCTCCTCTTCCTCAGGGTCAGTCTGATGTAGTTCCTCCTCTTCCTCAGGGTCAGTCTGATGTAGCTCCTCCTCTTCCTCAGGGTCAGTCTGATGTAGTTCCTCCTCTTCCTCAGGGTCAGTCTGATGTAGCTCCTCCTCTTCCTCAGGGTCAGTTTGATGTAGCTCCTCCTCTTCCTCAGTGTCAGTCTGATGTAGCTCCTCCTCTTCCTCAGGGTCAGTTTGATGTAGTGTCTCCTCTTCCTCAGTGTCAGTCTGATGTAGTGTCTCCTCCTTTTCCTCAGGGTCAGTCTGATGTAGCTCCTCCTCTTCCTCAGGGTCAGTCTGATGTAGTTCCTCCTCTTCCTCAGTGTCAGTCTGATGTAGTGTCTCCTCCTCTTCCTCAGGGTCAGTCTGATGTAGTGTCTCCTCCTCTTCCTCAGGGTCAGTATGCGTACCTTCATCAGTGTGTGCGTGACGTCCTGAGAGCGAGGAAGCTGCGTGGCGAGCAGGAGCTCCTCCAGTGTCCTGTGTATGAGAACGTGACCTTCGTCTCTCAGAGAGGTGAGTGATGATGAAGAGTCAGGTGCAGCGTAGAGACTCAGGTGAGGCCGGCTGATAAACAGACGTTTGATCTTTGTTCACAGAGACGCTGAGCAGCAGACGATGAAGAGGAACACTTTTATATTTTTATATTTTATATGAATGTTTTTGACTTCATGAGATTATTTATGTTACAAACTGTCTGAATGTACCGCTCACTCTTCATCACTCTTTATTAACTCTGTGTCAGCACTCAGTGATGATGATGATGATGATGATGATGATGATGATGATGATGATGGGTCGTGGATGGATGCAGAAACAGGACTAGCATGAAGTGGGGTCAGGTCTGATATCTCCTCATAGAAACAGCTGATTATTGATTATTGGCAGTTGAGATGATGTATTGATGAGGTCCTCCTGTGATACTGAGTCTCTGCAGACCGTCACAGTGACCCACTCTGAGTCTGTCTGAGAGGACCTGCAGACCGTCACAGTGACCCACTCTGAGTCTGTCTGAGAGGATCTGTCGCTCCCTCTGTCCATGACTCCATGTTTCATCAGAGGACGAGCCCACAGACTCTGAACGTCAGAGACGCACACAGTAAAGACTCTGCTCAACGGACTGATTCAGGATCAACATGTTCACAGAAACAGATCCCTGCAGAGAGAGAGCGTAGTGTCAAACACACACACGCACACACACACACACACACACACACACACACACACACACACACACACACACACACAGACCCGTAACATGTAAACATGAGGGTCGAACACAGGAGCTCTCCTTTCAGCTGTAAAGAGTACGTCACTCTTTGAGGAGCGTTTTTAGAAAACACAGATTTTATTTAAAGGCCAAATTAAGTATTCATCAGGAAAGTGTGACGCTTACTGCCAACCAATCAGAGCAGCTGTTGGTGTAAAGGTGTGACGCCTCCTGTCAACCAATCAGAGCAGCTGTTGGTGTAAAGGTGTGATGCCTCCTGTCAACCAATCAGAGCAGCTGTTAGTGTAAAGGTGTGACGCCTCCTGTGAACCAATCAGAGCAGCTGTTGATGTAAAGGTGTGACGCCTCCTGTGAACCAATCAGAGCAGCTGTTGGTGTAAAGGTGTGACGCCTCCTGTCAACCAATCAGAGCAGCTGTTAGTGTAAAGGTGTGACGCCTCCTGTGAACCAATCAGAGCAGCTGTTAGTGTAAAGGTGTGATGCCTCCTGTGAACCAATCAGAGCAGCTGCTGGTGTAAAGGTGTGAAGCCTCCTGTGAACCAATCAAAGCAGCTGTTGGTGTAAAGGTGTGTGAACAGATGTTCAGGGTCTGTGGAGCTCGTCAGAGGGTTTACCATGTTTAATGAGGTCCAGTCTGAAGCACAGTGGGATCTGGTCTCTCTGATGGTCTTGAGGGAGCAGGTAGAGTAACATCTGATTAATCATTATGATGCTGACCTGCTCCAACGTGACCGTAAACTCACTGAGCTCCAATGTTTCTGCCTGTATCAATAATCTCTGTGGATCAATGATCCTGCTGTATTAAACTGTTAATGCTGACTCTGTATGTCTCCCTGTGTGTGTGTGTGTGTGTGTGTGTGTGTGTGTGTGTGTGTGTGAGTTTGTTACCCTGTGTGTGTGTGTATCCCTGTGTGTGTGTGTGTGTCTCCCTGTGTGCGTGTGTGTGTCTCCCTGTGTATGTGTGTGTGTGTTTGTCTCCCTCTGTGTGTTTGTGTGTGTGTGTCTCCCTGTGTGCGTGTGTGTGTGTGTGTCTCCCTGTGCGTGTGTGTGTGTGTCTCCCTGTGTATGTGTGTGTGTGTTTGTCTCCCTGTGTATGTGTGCGTGTATCTCCCTGTGTGTGTGTGTGTCTCCCTGTGTGTGTGTGTGTATCTCCCTGTGTGTGTGTGTGTGTGTGTGTCTGCCTGTGTATGTGTGTGTCTGTTTATCTCCC
>NC_048277.1:38719290-38754290 GCF_009762535.1 Notolabrus celidotus | reverse complement strand
TGCCCTCAGATGAAGCCTAGCTAACTGTCAGCTGCCCTCAGATGAAGCCTGGCTAACTGTCAGCTGCCCTCAGATGAAGCCTAGCTAGCTGTCTAACTGTCTAACTGTGTGTGTGTGTGTGTGTGTGTGTGTGTGTGTGTGTGTGTGTGTGTGTGTGTTTCAGACATCAGATGGTGCTGTGAGGAGCCATGGGTAGCTGTCTAAGCTGTCCAGAGAAAGAGTCAATCCCAGATAATCATCAGAGTAAATTTAAGGTCAGTGTGTTCTCTCTCTCCTTACAGGACTCCACAGAGTCTCTCCTTCAGACCTTTCATAGACCTGCATCCTGATCCTGTACCACCACACTTCTGTCAGGGTGTGGACTCAGTGTTCATGATGACAGAGTCTGATTTAAAGTCTTTATTTAAGGACATGTCGGGTGGTCCCTCTCCTCTTTAGAGCGGAGGACTCAGCGTCCATGATTTCCAAAAAGAATGTTTTGATTTCATCAGACCACAGGACAGATTTCCACTTCCCCTCAGTCCATCTTAAACGGGCTCAGGTCCAGAGAAGTCTCCCTGGTTCTGGATCAGGTTTATATATGGTGTTTTTATGAAAACAGGAATTGTCTGGTTTCACTGAGAACCAGGTCTCTGGGCGGGGTAGAGGTCTACAGTATCTAAACCTCTGTCCCTGTTCAGGTGATCAACGTGGACGACGATGGGAACGAGTTGGGTTCAGGTGTGATGGAGCTGACCGACGCCGAGCTCGTCCTCCACACACATCGCCGCGACGACGTCAGGTGGCCTTACCTGTGCCTTCGCCGCTATGGTTACGACTCCAACCTGTTCTCGTTTGAGAGCGGCCGGCGCTGTCAGACGGGACAAGGTACACACACACACACACACACACACACACACACACACACACACACACACACACACACACGTTCCTTCAGTGAAGATAAAATCATTAAGTCTACAAACTGCTGAGTCACGGTTTATGAATCATGACTCTGCAGCTTAACGCTGACAGGATAATGGACCAATAAACACAGGTGTATTAAAAGTGTGTGTGTGTGTGTGTGTGTGTGTGTGTGTGTGTGTGTGTGTGTGTGTGTGTGTGTGTGTGTGTGTGTGTGTGTGTGTGTGTGTGTGTGTGTCTCAGGTATCTTTGCCTTTAAGTGTCCCCGTGCAGAGGAGATCTTCAACATGCTGCAGGAGGTGATGCACAGTCACAGCATCAGTGTGGTGGAGGAGGCCGTGATGGAGCCCACACAGCAGCAACACACACCTGCTGCAGGTAACAACACACACACACACACACACACACACACACACACTAACACTAACACACACCTGCTGCAGGTAACAACACACTGTACACACAGCAGCAACACATTGATAACATTGAGTCTGAACACTAGATGGCGCTGTTCCACCTGTCCTCAGCTGTTTGACTCCACAGAGTCCTTTGATCAGAACTCACCTGTGGATGATGTCACCTCTGTCCTGTGTGTGTGTGTGTGTGTGTGTGTGTGTGTGTGTGTGTGTAGCTCTGGGGTATTCGGTGCCTTCGGTTCCTAACGGGATGAGCCGGATCCCGTCTGTGGGGGAGGCTCCGTCTCACCCCTCCACCCGTCACCCGTCAGTGGCCTCCACTCGCCTCCCGTCTGTGGGGGAGGAGTCGACTCACCCGCTGCTGGTGGCCGACGATGCGGTGAGCGATCCACTTCCTGTTTGCTTCATTGAGCTTTAGAAGATGATGTGTGATGTAGTGATGATGTAATGATGATGTCATCGCCTCCTGCAGGTGCACACCTACGTGAACACGTCGGGCCTCCTGGAGGAGCAGCCCAGCCCTCTGACCGTCACCACCCCGCTGGAGAGCCCCACCTCCCCCACCTCTCAGTGTCCTCCCACGCCCCCTCCCCCCCCCAGGGTCCGCCCGGAGCTGCCGGCCCCGCCCCCTCAGCCGGAGCCTCAGGTGCTGCTGGAGCCGCAGGGCGTGCGCTTTGTGTTAGGCCCCACCCCCGTTCAGAGGCAGCTGATGGAGAAGAGGAAGCAGGAGGCGCAAGGGGAGGAGCCAAAAGAGACTGAAGGCACCTCCGACACCCCTGCCAAGCCAGAGCCCGCCCCCCCGCTCTCCAACGGCTCCTCCTCCTGCTCTTCCTCTAATCCATCCACAGCTTCTCGCCGCCACCGCCCGCCCCCCCTCACCCCCGACCTGCAGAATGTTAACAACTCGGCGCAGCGCCGCACTGCCTTGCTGGACTACGAGAACCTGCCGGCGCTGCCACCCGTGTGGGAGGCCAGGAAGACGAGCAGTGAGGAGGAGGAGCCTGTCTGTGGCGGTCTGAGGACACCATCTCTTAATGGTTACAACCACCACGGGGCGCTGCACCACTCTTACTCTCACCCGCTGTCCGCCGCGCTCGAGTCCTCGCACAACTATGTCAACACGGAGAACGTAACGGCACCGCTCAGCGCCCATCGACCGGACACCGCTCGCCGCCGCGTGGAGGGCCCCACCATCTTTAACTTTGACTTTAGACGGCCGCCGCTGCCCGGCCACGCTGAGCAGCCAAAGACCCTGAACTACATCGAGTTGGAGATGGAGCAGGGGGGCGGGAACAAGGGCGCTTCTGACGGCAGCAATCCTCACACACCACGCACCCCGACCTCCCCCCTCCCTCCGACCACGCCCACTCGCCGTACGGAGCTATACGCCCTCATTGACATTGAACGCACGGCCGCCATGTCCAACCTGCAGCGAGCGCGGCCGCGGGACGACGGGACGTCACGCAAAACTCGACACAATAGCACGGAGCTGCCCACCAAGAGCACTGTGTGACCCCGCCCCCTCGCACTGTGTGACCCCGCCCCCTCACCTCCTTTAGGTCACCTGATGAGGTGTGTTTATATCAAACTCTTTGCGAGCTCACCTGAGCAGGTACGCTCTCAGACAGACGGTACTTACAGCAGATTATTGGATGCTGGTGATGATGTCACAGACTCTTCTTCCTTATATGGTCAGATCAGTATTACTGAACAAAACATTCCATTTATTCTTTATATGTTCACTTCCTGCTGTACTGAGCATGCTCAGTACCTACAGCAGATCGCCACAATAAAAGTCTCTCTGTTTTTATTACTATTTATTTTATTTTCGACTCTGTGGACGCACTTCCTGTTGGCCTCTTTCAGCAGGTCATGATGACATCATAATATCTCTGTCGCTAAAGCAAGATGCTAACGGTTTTATCAGGTTGAAGCTAGGTTCTCCTTCAGGTAAATAAAGAGTTAAAATACACACCTGGTTACCTGCTGGCCAGCTGGAACTTCTGCTAGCTTAGCTTCTTTCAGGCTAACAGTTTGTAGGTTCACAAGGAAGGAACAGGTGTCATCACCTGAGCTCATGGGGAGGTGTGTAGTCCACAAGTGAGTAAACGTGCTGGTGCTGAACTCAGAGGGGTCCACAGTGAACACATGAAGGATGAGGAAAACAAGCAGGTACAGGTATGAACAGGTGAGCAGGACCCTGACGAACAGCAGAGGAGTGATGCTCACCCTGCAGGTACGACGGCTCATTCTCATCACTTTACATTACCTGTTCACTATACATTACCTGTTCACTATACATTACCTGTTCACTATACATGACCCGTTCACTATACATTACCTGTTCACTATACATGACCCATTCACTATACATTACCTGTTCACTATACATTACCTGTTCACTATACATGACCCATTCACTATACATTACCCGTTCACTATACATTACCTGTTCACTATACATTACCCGTTCACTATACATTACCTGTTCACTATACATTACCTGTTCACTATACATAACCTGTTCACTACACATTACCTGTTCACTATACATTACCTGTTCACTATACATGACCCGTTCACTATACATTACCTGTTCACTATACATGACCCATTCACTATACATTACCTGTTCACTATACATTACCTGTTCACTATACATGACCCGTTCACTATACATTACCTGTTCACTATACATGACCCGTTCACTATACATGACCTGTTCACTACACATTACCCATTCACTATACATTACCCATTCACTATACATTACCTGTTCACTACACATTACCTGTTCACTACACATTACCTGTTCACTATACATTACCTGTTCACTATACATAACCTGTTCACTTTACATTACCTGTTCACTATACATTACCTGTTCACTTTACATTACCCGTTCACTACACATTACCTGTTCACTATACATTACCCGTTCACTATACATTACCTTCACTATACATTACCCGCTCACTATACATTACCCGCTCACTACACATTACCCGTTCACTACACATTACCCGTTCACTACACGTTACCTGTTCACTATACATTACCTGTTCACTATACATTACCTTCACTATACATTACCTGTTCACTACACATTACCTTCACTATATATTACCTTCACAATACATTACCCGTTCACTATACATTACCCGTTCACTATACATTACCTTCACTATACATGACCTGTTCACTATACATTACCCGTTCACTATACATTACCCGTTCACTACACATGACCCGTTAACTTTACATAACCCGTTCACTTTACATTACCCGCTCACTATACATTACCCGTTCACTACACATTACCCGTTCACTATACATGACCCATTCACTATACATGACCCGTTCACTATACATGACCCGTTCACTACACATGACCCGTTCACTACACATGACCCGTTCACTACACATGACCTGTTCACTATACATGACCCGTTCACTACACATGACCCGTTAACTTTACATTACCCGTTCACTATACATTACCTGTTCACTACACATTACCTGTTCACTACACATTCCCTTTTCACTACACATGACCCGTTCACTACACATTACCCGTTCACTATACATGACCCGTTCACTACACATGACCCGTTCACTATACATGACCCGTTCACTACACATGACCCGTTAACTTTACATTACCCGTTCACTTTACATTACCCGTTCACTATACATTACCTGTTCACTACACATTACCTGTTCACTACACATTCCCTTTTCACTACACATTACCCGATCACTATACATTACCCGTTCACTATACATGACCCGTTCACTATACATGACCTGTTCACTACACATGACCTGTTCACTACACATTCCCTTTTCACTATACATTACCCGATCACTATAGTTGACCTGTTCACTACACATTACCTGTTCACTATACATTACATGTTCACTATACATTACCTGTTCACTACACATTACCTTCACTATACATGACCTGTTCACTATACATTACCCGTTCACTACACATTACCCGTTCACTATACATTACCCGCTCACTATACATTACCCGCTCACTACACATTACCCGTTCACTTTACATTACCTGTTCACTATACATTACCTGTTCACTACACATTACCTGTTCACTATACATTACCTGTTCACTACACATTACCCATTCACCTTAAAAACACCTGTCACCACGCTGTTCTCAGGACCTGTTCGGTCATGTGACTCTCTTAGCTCTGATTGGTCGGCTGAGTGTCAGCACTCACAGGTGTGTCCAGGTGATCTCTTCAACTTAATAAATAAAAAAAATCTGCAGGCTTTTATTTTGATAGGACTCCTGTTCTGAGGAAATATTTCAGGGGATAACAGGATGCTGTTTCCATGACAACAAGCCAGCTGACCTGAAACTTCACCTGACGTCAGGGACCAGGTGAGATCGCAGTTTTATTATTTTATAATAGATAAATGACATTCTGAAACAATCTGAGGTTAAGATCAAAAAACAAACTCGAGCAGAGATTCAAAGAAAACTTTAATCTGATCCAAATTTACAAAACAGACGAGTACAAAAACACAAATATAAGAAACACCTCCCCGTGTACAAAAATAGGATTCAGTCTGCTGCTCTCTGATTGGTCGAACCAGCAGGTGACTTGAACCGTCCTATCGAGAGACGAGTCTGTGATTGGTCGTCTTTTCCACCAGTCGGTGATAATCGTCCAGTTTGTCTCTCAGTTTAATGCAAACCTGAAAAAAGAGACAACAGAGTGACATCATCACACAGGAGGACACACACAACACACAATAACACACAACAACACACACACACACACTCATCTACAGAGAGATCTACAGGCAGATGTAGGACAGACTCACGCTGCTGTTGGTCTGGGTCTCGTTCAGCGTCTGCAGCAGTTGATCTATTGATGTGTAGGGCAACCAGACCGAGGAGGAAGTAGCTGACAGCGGCCTCTGAAACACACACACACACACACACACACACACACACACACACACACACACACACACACACACACACACACACACACACACACACACACACACACACACACACACACACACACACACACAGATGATCAGACCCTCAGTGTGTTTCTCTCTGTGCTGATGCTGCAGTGTGCTCTAACTAAGGTCCAGTTGATCTCCCCCACACACCAGGTAACACTGGTCTAACACCAGCTAGTGTTACACCTGCAGTATTAGTACTCTGTGGATGTAGTATTACCTGCAGTGTTAGTACCTGTGTATGTAGTATTACCTGTAGTATTACCTGTAGTATTACCTGTAGTATTATCTGCAGTGTTAGTACCTGTGGATGTAGTATTACCTGTAGTATTACCTGCAGTATTAGTACCTGTGGATTTAGTATTACCTGTAGTATTACCTGTAGTATTACCTGTAGTATTACCTGCAGTATTACCTGCAGTATTAGTACTCTGTGTATGTAGTATTACCTGTAGTATTACCTGTAGTATTACCTGTAGTATTACCTGTAGTATTACCTGCAGTGTTAGTACCTGTGGATGTAGTATTACCTGTAGTATTACCTGTAGTATTACCTGTAGTATTACCTGTAGTATTATATGCAGTGTTAGTACCTGTGGATGTAGTATTACCTGTAGTATTACCTGTAGTATTACCTGTAGTATTACCTGTAGTATTACCTGTAGTATTATATGCAGTGTTAGTACCTGTGGATGTAGTATTACCTGTAGTATTACCTGTAGTATTACCTGTAGTATTACCTGTAGTATTACCTGCAGTATTACCTGCAGTATTAGTACTCTGTGTATGTAGTATTACCTGTAGTATTACCTGTAGTATTACCTGCAGTGTTAGTACCTGTGGATGTAGTATTACCTGTAGTATTACCTGTAGTATTACCTGTAGTATTATCTGCAGTATTACCTGCAGTATTAGTACTCTGTGTATGTAGTATTACCTGTAGTATTACCTGTAGTATTACCTGCAGTGTTAGTACCTGTGGATGTAGTATTACCTGTAGTATTACCTGTAGTATTACCTGTAGTATTACCTGCAGTATTACCTGCAGTATTAGTACTCTGTGTATGTAGTATTACCTGTAGTATTACCTGTAGTATTACCTGCAGTGTTAGTACCTGTGGATGTAGTATTACCTGTAGTATTACCTGTAGTATTATCTGCAGTATTACCTGTAGTATTACCTGTAGTATTACCTGTAGTATTATCTGCAGTATTACCTGTAGTATTACCTGTAGTATTATCTGCAGTATTACCTGTTGTATTACCTGTAGTATTATCTGCAGTATTACCTGTAGTATTACCTGTAGTATTACCTGTAGTATTACCTGTAGTATTACCTGTTGTATTACCTGTTGTATTACCTGTAGTATTACCTGTAGTATTACCTGTAGTATTACCTGCAGTATTACCTGTAGTATTACCTGTAGTATTATCTGTAGTATTACCTGTTGTATTACCTGTAGTATTACCTGTAGTATTATCTGTAGTATTACCTGTAGTATTACCTGTAGTATTACCTGTAGTATTACCTGTAGTATTATCTGCAGTATTAGTACCTGTATTCCAAAGTATTGGTGTCCTCTTCCCAGCAGAGCGTCCACGTACTCTAACACCAGCTCAGCTGCAGCGTCCACGAGGTCGAAGTTCAAGAAGAGACGCAACAGAGACGCTGCATCCACCGCCTGAAACACACAAACACAGCTGTCCCAGTGCATCATGGGAGAATAACCCCTGTGAACGTGGTGTCCACCTGCGCTGAGTCCTCACCTTGTAGGCTGTGAGCAGCCAATCAGGCAGAGGGACACCATGTGACAGCAGCTTGTTGAGGACACAGCGGTGGTGTTGTCCGTTAGAGGAAGGGTACCTGTCCAGGTAAGAGGCCAGCAGACGCCACGCCTCATCCGTCGCACTAGACATAGAAACAAGACTCAGAGTGATTGATCTGTTCCTCCTGATTCAGCTCACACTGATCATGTGTCCTATACACATCAACAGATTCAACAAACACGACTGATAGAAACTGTTGTTGTTGTTGTTAAAGTCATAAACCAACAAATCAATCAGACCTGGACTCTTTGGTGTTAACGACTGATGACAGCTGATTAGCAGCCAACCAGCTCCAGGCTTCATTCTGAGACTCCTCCCCCCCAAACTGGAGCTTAATACACCTGAACAAATCAAACACATGAAATCAACATCAGCTGAGATAATGTAGAGATAGTTTAAAGATAATGTAGAGATAGTTTAAAGATAATGTAGAGATAGTCCAAAGATAATGTGGAGATAGTTTAAAGATAATGTAGAGATAGATCAAAGATAATGTAGAGATAGATCAAAGATAATGTAGAGATAGATCAAAGATAATGTAGAGATATTTAAAGATAATGCAGAGATAATGTGGATAGTTCAAAGATAATGTGGAGATAGTTTAAAGATAATGTAGAGATAGTTCAAAGATAGTTCAGAGATAATGTGGATAGTTTAAAGATAATGTAGAGATAGTTTAAAGATAATGTGGAGATAGTTTAAAGATAATGTGGAGATAGTTTAAAGATAATGTAGAGATAGATCAAAGATAATGTAGAGATAGATCAAAGATAATGTAGAGATAGTTTAAAGATAATGCAGAGATAATGTGGATAGTTCAAAGATAATGTGGAGATAGTTTAAAGATAATGTAGAGATAGTTCAGAGATAATGTGGATAGTTCAAAGATAATGTGGAGATAGTTTAAAGATAATGTGGAGATAGTTTAAAGATAATGTAGAGATAGTTTAAAGATAATGCAGAGATAATGTGGATAGTTCAAAGATAATGTGGAGATAGTTTAAAGATAATGTAGAGATAGTTCAGAGATAATGTGGATAGTTCAAAGATAATGTGGAGATAGTTTAAAGATAATGTGGAGATAGTTTAAAGATAATGTAGAGATAGTTTAAAGATAATGCAGAGATAATGTGGATAGTTCAAAGATAATGTGGAGATAGTTTAAAGATAATGTAGAGATAGTTCAGAGATAATGTGGATAGTTCAAAGATAATGTGGAGATAGTTTAAAGATAATGTGGAGATAGTTCAAAGATAGTTCAGAGATAATGTGGATAGTTCAGAGATAATGTGGATAGTTCAAAGATAATGTAGAGATAGTTTAAAGATAATGTAGAGATAGTTTAAAGATAATGCAGAGATAGTTCAAAGATAGTTCAGAGATAATGTGGATAGTTTAAAGGTAATGTGGAGATAGTTTAAAGATAATGTGGAGATAGTTTAAAGATAGTTCAGAGGCAATGTAGATAGTTTAAAGATAATGTGGAGATAGTTTAAAGGTAATGTAGAGATAGTTCAAAGATAGTTCAGAGATAATGTAGATAGTTTAAAGATAATGTGGAGATAGTTTAAAGATAATGTAGGGATAGTTTAAAGATAATGTGGAGATAGTTTAAAGATAATGCAGAGATAGTTCAAAGATAATGCAGAGATAGTTCAAAGATAGTTCAGAGATAATGTAGATAGTTTAAAGATAATGTGGAGATAGTTTAAAGATAATGTGGAGATAGTTCAGAGATAATGTGGAGACAATGTAGATAGTCCAAAGATAATGTAGAGATAGTTTAAAGATAATGCAGAGATAGTTCAAAGATAGTTCAGAGATAATGTAGATAGTTTAAAGATAATGTGGAGATAGTTTAAAGTTAATGCGGAGATAGTTCAAAGATAATGTGGAGATAGTTCAAAGATAATGTAGAGATAATGTAGATAGCTCAGAGATAATGTAGATAGTTTAAAGATAATGTGGAGATAGTTTAAAGATATGTGGAGATAATTCAAAGATAATGTAGAGATAGTTCAAAGATAATGTGGAGATAGTTTAAAGATAATGTAGATCATAGATAATGTTGAGATAGTTCAGAGATAATGTAGATAGCTCAAAGATAATTCAGAGATAATGTTGAGTTGGTTCAGAGATAATGTGGAGATAGCCCAGAGATAATGTAGAGATAGCCCAGAGATAATGTAGAGATAGTTCCGAGATAATGTAGAGATAGTTCAAAGATAATCCAGAGATAATGTTGAGATGGTTCAGAGATAATGTAGAGATAGATCAGAGATAATGTGGAGATAGTTCAGAGATAATGTGGAGATAGTGTAAGGGTAGTTTAGAGATGATGAAGATCTGTGGCTAAGGTAATGTCGGTAGGTGTTCACACTGACTTGAAGGTGAGTCCTTCGAACACAGGGGTCAGGTTGAGTTTGAACGTCTGACAGATGGACAGAGCAGAATCAAACAGTCCCGTTTGGACCAACAGGGCCACCATCTCCTCCGCTGAGGCACTGCCTGGAGGACACACACACACACACACACACACACACACACACACACACACACACACACACACACACACACACACACACACACACACACACACACACACACACACAGTTAATTGATCAGTGGTTGTTCTCCATATATTTGTAAATCCTGTGTGGATTGCTAACATGAGGATCTAGATTATGCAGTTCACAGCTGTTTGATTTGACAGGTGTACCAGGTGTTCCAAGGTACCAGGTGTACCAGGTGTACCAAGGTACCAGGTGTACCAGGTGTACCAAGGTACCAGGTGTTACAGGTACCTGCGATGGCAGCAGAGGGCGGATGGTGCTGGGCGAGTGTGAGGCGGCTCCTGGACAAGATGTACTCCTTCTCCAGGTCCTTGAGTTCCAGGATGTCCACCTGACGTTTGACTGCAGGAGGAAACACACCTGTCAGAGGAAGAGGCTCACCTGGGCAGGTGACACTCAGGTGGAAGGTTCACAGAGAGCAGAGGAATGACTCAGATCGACGGATGAATTCACTGAATGTTGACTCTCTAAACTTGTTTCATGAACACAGTCACATTCTCAGGATCACCCTGATGCAGTAACACTGGGTGTCCAGCAGAGGGCAGTCTGACTCTGAGGTCTCTCCTCAGGTTCCTGATCTCTGTTCTACTGATTAAACACGAAGAGTTCCTCAAAAATAAAGTTTCCATAGAAAACATCAGAGTCATCGTCTGTTCACTGAGAGGAAGTCAATAAAGTTTTAATACAGATGTTTTCACCTGGTTCAGAAGAAAACTCTCCATCAGAGTTCCTCTTTGGAGACGCTCCAGGACGCTCGTACTGTGTACACACACACACACACACACACACACACACACACACACACACACACACACCATTAAAGTTGTGTATGTATACATGGGTTCAAATATAAAAGTGTGTATGTGGGTGTAATAAGTGTGTGTTAACACCAAGACTCAAGAGGTTTACATATGTATAAAGGTGTGTGTGTGTGTGTGTGTGTGTGTGTGTGTGTGTGTGTGTGTGTGTGTGTGTGTGTGTGTGTTAGTGTTTGTGTTAGTGTGTGGTAGTACCACAGCTCCGAAGGCAGGCTGGACGATCCAGGCGTACTCAGGTCTGATGAGGCGCAGACAGGTGAGAGCAGAAAGGTAACAGTTCACCTGTTTCTGTAGACCCAGGCGAGTCCGGACCTCTCGTCCCAGACGCATCCCCAACTCAAACATCACTGTACCCGCTTCACTCGTGCACACACACACACACACACACACACACACACACACACACAGGCAGATGAACACATTAGAACACACTCTGAAAGTAGAACCACAGTGTAAACTAACAGGAAGTATGTCTAACAGGAAGTATGTCTAACAGGAAGTATGTCTAACAGGAAGTATGTCTAACAGGAAGTTTGTGTAACAGGAAGTATGTGTAACAGGATGTTTGTGTAAGAGGAAGTATGTCTAACAGGAAGTATGTCTAACAGGAAGTATGTGTAACAGGATGTTTGTGTAACAGGAAGTATGTCTAACAGGAAGTATGTGTAACAGGAAGTTTGTCTAACAGGAAGTATGTGTAACAGGAAGTATGTCCAACAGGAAGTATGTCTAACAGGAAGTATGTCTAACAGGAAGTATGTGTAACAGGAAGTATGTGTAACAGGAAGTATGTCTAACAGGAAGTTTGTCTAACAGGAAGTATGTGTAACAGGAAGTTTGTCCAACAGGAAGTATGTCCAACAGGAAGTATGTGTAACAGGATGTTTGTGTAACAGGAAGTATGTCTAACAGGGAGTATGTCTAACAGGAAGTTTGTCTAACAGGAAGTATGTGTAACAGGAAGTATGTGTAACAGGAAGTATGTCCAACAGGAAGTATGTGTAACAGGAAGTATGTCTAACAGGAAGTATGTCTAATGGAAAGTCAGTGTAACAGGAAGTATGTGTAACAGGAAGTTAGTCTAACAGGAAGTGAGTCTAACAGGAAGTATATCTAACAGGAAGTAGGTTTAGGGTTAGGGTTGAGAACATTTGAGTAATCTGATTCTAGTTTAAAACAAAGATAATGAAGAGCACACTGCGTATCAGCTTAGTAGAGAACTGTCTCCTTTAAGGTTACCAACAGTTACAGGCAGAGTTCTTTAATTTCCCACAGTGCAGTGAAGGCATCACGGTTATTAAACAGTGTGAGACTAAAGAAGCAGAGAGACATTTACATTAACAATGAAGTCAGAAACTGGATCTGTTGTTTCCTCCTCTGTTCACTGATCACACCTCAACGACTCTAACAGCAGTTCATCCTGTTACAGCCTCACAACCCCGGACAGGTGTGTGTGTGTGTGTGTGTGTGTGTGTGTGTGTGTGTGTGTGTGCGCGCACTCACCTTTCCTGTAGTTGTGTCTGTTGATGTGGAAGGCATACAGCAGCTCGTAGTAGTTATGAGCCAGAAGGTCCAGACCTCTGGCCCGGGACTCAATGATACTGACCACCTGAGAACCACACAACAGGTGACCCCTCAGGTAACTCTACGGGTAAGGTGTCAGGTGTCAGGTGAAGGTGTCAGGTGAAGGTGTCAGGTGAAGGTGTCAGGTGTCAGGTGTCAGGTGTCAGGTGTCAGGTGAAGGTGTCAGGTGTCAGGTGTCAGGTGTCGGTGTCAGGTGAAGGTGTCAGGTGTCAGGTGTCAGGTGAAGGTGTCAGGTGAAGGTGTCAGGTGAAGGTGTCAGGTGTCAGGTGAAGGTGTCAGGTGAAGGTGAAGGTGTCAGGTGAAGGTGTCAGGTGAAGGTGTCAGGTGTCAGGTGAAGGTGTCAGGTGAAGGTGTCAGGTGAAGGTGTCAGGTGAAGGTGTCAGGTGAAGGTGTCAGGTGAAGGTGTCAGGTGAAGGTGTCAGGGTCAGGTGAAGATGTCAGGTGAAGGTGTCAGGTGAAGGTGTCAGGTGAAGGTGTCAGGTGAAGGTGTTAGGTGTAGGTGTCAGGTGAAGGTGTCAGGTGAAGGTGTCAGGGTCAGGTGAAGGTGTCAGGTGTAGGTGTCAGGTGTAGGTGTCAGGTGTAGCTTTCAGGTGTAGGTGTCAGGTGTAGGCTCAGGTTACCTCATCGTGCAGGTTGACATAGGGGAACTGGACCAGATCCTGGAGCTGAGAGCGTTCACACAGAACCACCACCAGCTGACGGAGACAATCCAGCTGCCTGAGACCAGCACAAAAACCACATCTCACACACACCTCATTTAAACGCCTACAAAGGTGGTGTATGTATGAGAGAGTGTGTGTGTGTGTGTGTGTGTGTGTGTGTGTGTGTGTGTGTGTGTGTGTGTGTGTGTGTGTGTGTGTGTGTGTGTGTGTGTACACATACATGCTGCTGTCTGGATTCTGCGTCAGTGCTTCGTAAGCCTCACTGTTGTGTCCCAGGTCCAGGTGATGTTTAAATATTCTAGTCCACAACGCCGCCTACACACACACACACACACACACACACACACACACACACGCGCATACACATATATATATATATATGAATTACAGTTCAGTTTTGTTACCTGTCTGTCTGTTACCTGTCTCTCTCTCTCTGTTACCTGGCTGTTGATGTCGTTGGCTGCCTCTGTTATGGCAAGAGAAGCCAGCTGGATGACAAGCTCAGGTAGACCAACATCCTCCAACAGCCTCAACACCTGAAAAAGACACACACACACACATTATCACCTTGACAGGTGTACCTTGTTGTAGTACAGGTGTACAGGTGTACCTTGTTGTAGTACAGGTGTACAGGTGTACCTTGTTGTAGTACAGGTGTACAGGTGTACCTTGTTGTAGTACAGGTGTACAGGTGTACCTTGTTGTAGTACAGGTGAACATGTGTACCTTGTTGTAGTACAGGTGTACCTTGTTGTAGTACAGGTGTACAGGTGTACCTTGTTGTAGTACAGGTGTACATGTGTACCTTGTTGTAGTACAGGTGAACCTTGTTGTAGTACAGGTGTACAGGTGTAACTTGTTGTAGTACAGGTGTAACTTGTTGTAGTACAGGTGTACAGGTGTACCTTGTTGTAGTACAGGTGTACCTTGTTGTAGTACAGGTGTACATGTGTACCTTGTTGTAGTACAGGTGTAACTTGTTGTAGTACAGGTGTACCTTGTTGTAGTACAGGTGTACCTTGTTGTAGTACAGGTGTACCTTGTTGTAGTACAGGTGTACAGGTGTAACTTGTTGTAGTACAGGTGTACAGGTGTACCTTGTTGTAGTACAGGTGTACAGGTGTACCTTGTTGTAGTACAGGTGTACAGGTGTAACTTGTTGTAGTACAGGTGTACAGGTGTAACTTGTTGTAGTACAGGTGTACAGGTGTAACTTGTTGTAGTACAGGTGTACATGTGTACCTTGTTGTAGTACAGGTGTAACTTGTTGTAGTACAGGTGTACAGGTGTACCTTGTTGTAGTACAGGTGTACCTTGTTGTAGTACAGGTGTACATGTGTACCTTGTTGTAGTACAGGTGTAACTTGTTGTAGTACAGGTGTACAGGTGTAACTTGTTGTAGTACAGGTGTACCTTGTTGTAGTACAGGTGTACAGGTGTAACTTGTTGTAGTACAGGTGTACAGGTGTAACTTGTTGTAGTACAGGTGTAACTTGTTGTAGTACAGGTGTACCTTGTTGTAGTACAGGTGTACAGGTGTACCTTGTTGTAGTACAGGTGTACAGGTGTACCTTGTTGTAGTACAGGTGTAACTTGTTGTAGTACAGGTGTACAGGTGTACCTTGCTGTAGTACAGGTGTACAGGTGTACCTTGTTGTAGTACTGTAGTCGGGGGACAGATGTCGACACCTCCTCCTCGGCACCCGTCAGTCGGAGGAGAAACTCCTCCTTCTCCACCTCCGTCGCCGCCTCCTGGAAACACTGCAGAGCCTGAGGAAAGGACACGAGGAGAGGACACAAGAAAAGGAGTTGAGGGAACCAGGAGCTGATTCTCATTCTCACCTGCCTCAGAGTGTCTCAGGTGTGTGACCTACCTTCTGTCCTTCTCCGTTTGCCAGGTAACACTGACCCAGCATGAAGCGACGAGAGCCCACGTTCACCTGACACCAGGGACCAATCAGCCTTACATACTCCTACACACACACACACACACACACACAGTTAGAGTGATGTTCAGGTGATGAACACAGCAGGTAAATGGTTAGCACAGGTAGCTCACCTGTAGCTGGGTGTACTGACAGTTAGCCATCAGACACTCTGGGAACTGGAAACCAGTATTATTGGGCCAGCTGGAGACAGCAGGTAAGGAACAACAACAAACACACCTGACCATCTAAAGTGATGTCACCAGAGTGGGCGGAGCCATCACACCTCTGATCACCTCACTAAGGATCAGGAATGAGGAATATTGATTTCTATCCTAACTCCTGTCCCTGTGAGAGTCTGTCCCTGTGAGAGTGTGTCCCTGTGAAAGTGTGTCCCTGTGAGAGTGTGTCCCTGTGAAAGTGTGTCCCTGTGAGAGTCTGTCCTTGTGAGTGTGTCCCTGTGAGAGTCTGTCCTTGTGAGTGTGTCCCTGTGTGAGTGTGTCCCTGTGAGAGTGTGTCCCTGTGAGAGTGTGTCCCTGTGAGAGTGTGTCCCTGTGTGAGTGTGTCCCTGTGAGAGTGTGTCCCTGTGAGAGTGTGTCCCTGTGTGAGTCTGTCCCTGTGAGAGTGTGTCCCTGTGTGAGTCTGTCCCTGTGAGAGTGTGTCCCTGTGTGAGTCTGTCCCTGTGAGAGTGTGTGCCTGTGAGAGTGTGTCCCTGTGTGAGTGTGTCCCTGTGAGAGTGTGTCTCTGTCCCTGTGTGAGTGTGTCCCTGTGAGAGTGTGTCCCTGTGTGAGTGTGTCCCTGTGAGAGTGTGTCCCTGTGAGAGTGTGTCCCTGTGTGAGTGTGTCCCTGTGAGAGTGTGTTCCTGTGAGAGTGTGTCCCTGTGAGAGTGTGTCCCTGTGAGAGTGTCTCTGTCCCTGTGAGAGTGTGTCCCTGTGAGAGTGTGTCCCTGTGTGAGTGTGTCCCTGTGAGAGTGTGTCCCTGTGAGAGTCTGTCCTTGTGAGTGTGTTCCTGTGAGAGTCTGTCCCTGTGAGAGTGTGTCCCTGTGAGAGTCTGTCCCTGAGGGGAGGATACAGCAGCTGAGCCAGCAGGTGGACCAGGTTCGAGGTCATGTGACTCCAGAGGAGCAGAGAGTCGCTCTGCTGCTGAGCAAAGATCTGAGACACCATCATCTTCCTCGCTGCCGTCTGATAGAAGAGCTCCACCACCGTCTGAGGACTCAGCACTACACAGAGACAACACAGGCGATACCTGTATTACACATGTTTCATGTAACACCTCTAATCAGAGGTCACACAGGTGGTGAAGGTGGAGTTAGACCTGGGGTCTGGCATTCACCTGATCTGTGCGAGGACAGAGCCGGAGAGTCAGAGAGCTCCAACACGGTCAGGTGCTGCAGGTTAGCGTCTCTGCAGGTCAGAGGTCAAAGGTTAGAGGTCAAAGGAGGCTGAGCTCTGTCTCCAAACAAACTGCAGACTCTGATCAGCGTGAACCTGCATGCAGTCTGTATCAGAGAGAACTGTAGTAGTACTGGTTAGCAGGATCTGGTACTCACAGGATGTCCACGGGGACGGAGGAGGCCAGGCTCTGGCTGACGTGTTTGAGGAGGTGATAGGAGGAGAGGAGGTGAGAGCTGCGAGGAATCAAGTCCTGCTGAAGCTGCAGCAGCTGAGCCCCCCCACCCAGAAACACCTGAGAGAGAGAGAGACACACACACACACACACACACACAGACACACACACAGACACACACAGACACACAGTTAACCCTGATAATGAAGAATAATAATATAGACTGGTATATTTAGGAGTCTCCTCTGCACGCTAACACTCTGATTGAAAACATAATGTGTGTGTGTGTGCGCACGTGTGTGTACATACATTGTCTCCGAAGCGCAGGTAGAGTTTCTGCAGGATCAGCAGGTCTCTGCAGAACATGGCTCTGGTCATGGTCATGTGACACACGGCCTGACAGATCAGGGACACGGCCGAGCTGCTGCCGAACAACTGAGAGAGACTGATCCTCACGTTCAGACTGTGACCTGTGAACACACACACACACACACAGAGTCAGAGCACACACACACACACACACACACGCACGCACGCATACACACACACGATTAACTGATCCTACCAGGTGCAATTGATCCCTCTGTGGTGGGTTCAGAGTCCGTCTCCAGGTCCAGCTCCCTCAGCAGAACCATCATGGCCGCGATGGGGTTCCTGATGTCCTGCAGCTTGTTCTGGATGTCCTCGATCACATTCTCACTGCAGGAAGTGACATCATCACTAACACACGTCACATCCCAACACAGATAATCATGAAACCACAATACACAGGTGAGCTCAGGTGAGCTCCGTCACCGGCCTCTTCTACAGATGTTACCAACAGTTTTTAAAATCTTTAAAACGTCTCTCACTGTCAGTGTTCAAGGTCTATGATTCATATGGAGTGTGTGTGTGTGTGTGTGTGTGTGTGTGTGTGTGTGTGTGTGTGTGTGTGTGTGTGTGTGTGGCTGACCTGTCGTTGGACAGCAGGTGTTCCAGGACGAGCTCTGCTGCCCTCTCAGGTGACTGCAGGTGTTCCAGAGCTTTCTCCATCTCATACGCCATCTCTCCAGAAACCGCATCACTGACCGCACGCACACACTGCACCAGCTGCAGCACATCACGCCCCAACTCTGAGTCTATACACACACACACACACACACACACACACACACACACGCACACACACACACACACAAAAACACACATTGTAACTGAAAACGGCTGTTTAACTCCAGCTCACCATCCGTGTGTGTGTGTGTGTGTGTGTGTGTGTGTGTGTGTGTGTGTGTGTGTGTGTGTGTGTGTGTGTGTGTGATGTACCTTCAGTGAGGGGTGTGTCCTCCTCTGAAAATAGGTACTCATCATAGGACAGGTACAGGTGATCCACAGCAAAACAAGGAAGCAGGTACGACACAAAACCCTGAAAGACACACACACACACACACACATATATACACACACACACACACACACACACACACACACACACACAGTCAGATTAATGTATAAACAGTCAGATTAATGCATAAACAGTTAAGAGTCTCACCTTCCTCAGCAGACAGACCAGGCCGGTGTTCTGGTTCAGGGTCAGACTCAGAGGTTCTGATTGGACTTCCTGGTACTGCAGGCAGCAGGAATAGAACCTGGACCAGAACTCCACCTGCAGGTGTCGGTACTCCTCCTGAGAGAACTCAAACTCTGTCACACTGCTCTGCAGCTACAGGTGAGGAGGGGGCGGAGCATCAGGTTACAACCCTCTGTACTCAACTTTATCCAAAACATCAACATGATCAACAGGTGAGCTGTTACCTCACTCTCCACGGCCAGGGTCACCTCCCTCTTCAGACCCTCCCAGGACACGTCACACACCCTCTCTGAGCCTCTGTGGAAGATCTAACACACACACAGTCAATATACACACATTATACACACACACACACACAGTTGACACGTCACGTGTGTGATGATGTCACAGTGATGTCACAGCATGGTGTCTCACCTGTAAAGCTTTGATGATGGCTGAAGCTGTGAAACGGAGAGGAGAGAAGAGAACCTCCAGGTACGTCTCCTGTGGACGGACACACACACACACACACACACACACACACACACACGTTACCATGAGCTCACACACTCACCTGGAGAAGGTCACATTCATCCCTGTGATTGTGAATCTTGTTTCTGTGTTGGGGTCAGTTTGTTCATGTTTCTTTGTTCTGATCTGTGTGTTGAATCCTTTCCTGTTACCTGTTTCCTGTTACCTGTTACCTGTTACTTGTTTCCTGTTACCTGTGTGTTACACAGTAGAATCATGACACCTGGCAGCACAGACACATCTGTGGTTGCTGTGGTTACAGCAGCTGTCTCGTGTGAGGATCTGTCGCTCTGAATGAGTTCGGATCAGTCCACAGGAAGTGTGGGGGAGGAGGAATGTGTTTACAGGGAGACACAGAGCGCTTCTATCCCATGTTTTCATGGAATCTGAGACAGACTGGGACCAGTTCCAGGAGGACCAGAACGCTCTCTGCAGACCACATCTGGTACAGACCACATGAACAGTCAGAGCTCCACATACATTGTTCTATAGGGTCCTACAGCGGAAACACCAACACACTACACGGTCATGGTCAGAGTCCAGCTGCAAGGACTGCAGGCTGAGGACCTCCTTCATGACAGGAAGAGGACTACTACAGGGAGCAGAGGGGGAGGAGGGGAGGAGGGGGGGGGGACTTCACTGTTCACACTGACACAAACACACACACACACGAAGTGCTGTTTCACCCTGAACGCTCCCAGCACAACACATCTCCACCATCTTCCCCGGTTTCCCCGGTGTCCCCCGTCACTCCCTTCGAGGGAGGATCAGAGGACCGTTACGAGTTCGTGGGTTACACCGTGTCCTAACAGCACGCCACACGAGCATCAGCTACAAAATCTGCACATGATTCTGTTTGAAACATTTTAACAGCCTTCAGTCGGCCGAGCAGGTCCTGTACTTTACTGACGACGTGCAGACGTGCTCACACTTCATGATGCATTCAAACACACAAAGGTTCAGAACTGTGTTCTTCCTCTTATGAAGACACCACAGCAGCAACACACTCTTCAGCTGATCACCACAGCGGCATAAACCACGCTACAGCGTGCACCGGGCCCAGACAGACACCAGCGTGAGCCCGCTGATCACTGCCTGCAGCTTTAATTCATTATTGATCCCTCAGACTCCGCCCATGGACAGCAGCGTGGTTTGTTTACATGACGTGATGACAGTCTACACGATGCTGTAAGAACTCGATGTCTGTGTGTGTGTGTGTGTGTGTGTGTGTGTGTGTGTGTGTGTGTGTGTGTGTGTGTGTGTGTGTGTGTGTGTCTGTCTCACCCTGGGGTCCTGGTCCACACCTATATGTACTTCTTCTTCAGGTGGGGGCTGAACAAACACCTGGTTCCACTGACCTGCTGTGTTACTGCAACATACACAGACACACACACATCATCCTTATCCTCCTCCTCCTCCTCCTCCTCATCTTCTTCATCATCATCATCATCATCAGTGGAGCATGATTTCTCTCTTACTGTTCAAAGCTGATGTATTTGACCACAGAGGAGTTTGATTCGTCCACCCACACAGCCCAGACATCTGAGGAGGTCAGAGAGAAGTCCACCAGGGTCTCCTACACACACACACACACACACACACACACACACACACACACACACACAGAGAAACACACAGACACACACAGAGAGAGAGAAACACACAGACAGATTACACCAGAGCACGGACCTTCACTATGACCCTCTTACCTGAGAGTAGCTGAGACTAGTGCTGGGCGATATTGGTCATGATGTCATGATGACCTTGTTAAATATTTCACATTAGTTGATATGGATAATTATCACGATAAATATTAAATCATGATTTCATTTAAATGTAAAGTCAGATTTTTGCTCCTGAGTGAAAGTTGAAGACAGTTTGTTTGTATCTGGATTTAGTTTCTGATGAGCTTCTTGAATCCATCATTTCTGACGGTGCTAACAGGAAGCAGGTCTTTAGTGTGAAATTAGATTATTGTGAAGTTTTAGTTTGTAGATTCTTATTTTGCTCAGGTTGAGTTTATTTCCATAATTTGATTTAAATCTATAACACAGATTTATCAAACTGTATTCTGTGTATCAGTTTATAGAGTATTATTTTGAGTTGTGCTCTCCCCTATAAGTTTCTAAGGGTCACAGGCAGAGTGGTGTTGTTTCCCACAGTGCAGTGAATGCATCACGGTTATTCAGCGTTCAGTTGTCCTACGGTCGCGGTGAACATTAAATGTGTTCACAGCAGAAGTTGTCTGTGCTCTTCCTTTACCCACATCCTGAAAGTGTATCTAATGAAGTGTATGAAGTTAAGAGTTAACGCAGAGTCGACTCAGTGTCAGACTAACGACTCTGCTTTGAGCTGCTACGTTTTGAGTCTTCTTCAGAGTCGCTGTCGCTCGTCTCACCTGAGTGTATCTTTGTTTACCTGAGTGCTAAACAGGGTGGAGATGTGGTCAAGGCTGTAACGTTGGTTGTCGGTGGCGACGAGCTGCAGGACGGTGAACTGTCCTCGGTGAGGCACGCTCAGGTAAACACACACACAGAGACCTGTGGAGGGGGAGAAGGCCAGGCGCAGTCTGTGACCCTGTCCTGACAGACGCTTCACACCTCTGCACGCCGGCATGTAATCCAACATGTCCGCCTCCAGGAGACACGCCTGCTCCTGCAGCAGAACATGACAAGAACACGTCTTAGAATACACGATCACCACATTATCACGATACGACACACGTCCTCATATAACCTTGTGAGTCTCACCCCGAAGGACCACATGCGCAGTTTGTGGTCCTGACAGAGGGCGAAGATGAAGGAGTCTTCCTCCAGCTCTCTGACACACAGACTGAGCACCAGGTCAGCCGGACTCTGATCTCCTCGCATCGCTGACGGCATCCACCCAGACAACCTCTGCATCATGGAGCTCCGCCTCAGCTCCAGCACCGTCACCGCGCCTGCAGCACACACACACAGATACACACATAGACACACAGAGACACACACAGGGCCATCAGTGCATGCCGTAGAGAACACCTGTGCTCTTATGTTCTTTCCAGATCAGATGGTGTTTACCAGGTGTGTCGTGGGGGGGCAGGGTCACCACCATGATGCCTCCAGCAGGGGGGGCCACAGCGTAGTGAGCCTCTCCAGACTGACTGAGCCAGGCGGCGGACGTGGTTGGACTTCCTGTCTGTCCTGCTGAGCTGGGGATGATGGCGCTGTGGGCGGAGTCCTGCAGACTCAGCTTCCCCACGTCTGTTAACACCGACTGCATGTGGAGCTCTGTCACTAGCTCCTACACACACACACACACACACACACACATGCACGCACACACACACGAGGTATTAGATTGACAGGAGGAGGGGGCGGGACTTACAGGGCAGTGCAGTGTAAACATGTTTAACCCTTTATGTGCCGTGTGTACTCACACTGCGGTACATGCGTGAGGGGTGGGGCAGCACCAGTCTGTGGACACTCTGATTGGTGCAGACGAGGATGATGACATTGTTGACGGTCTCCTGGATGGCCACGCCCCCTGGCAGCACGGTGCAGTGAGTGAACTTGATTCTGACAGCATTGTTGAGCAGGTTGGTGTCCAGAGACTGCTCCACCAGCTGCACCGTGTCTCCTGACGTGGACCTGCACACAGGAAGTGACATCAACTATGATGGACAGCGAGCAGCTCTTATTGTGAAAGGCCTGAGCTGTGTGTGTATGAACACACTCAGAACACACTCAGTGTGGCAGGAACAGGAAGTGATCACTTTAGAGGCTGCTCAACAAACAAGCTGTGTGTGTGTGTGTGTGTGTGTGTGTGTGTGTGTGTCTGTGTGTGTGTGTGTGTGTGTCTCACCAGTGTATGAATCTGTTGCTGGTGACAGACAGCAGCTTCCCGCTCTCCTCGTAGTGAAAGGCTCCGGCGCTGTCTGGAAACTTCTGTCCCCCGGGGAGAGTAGAGACACCTGCAGGACAGAAACCAGCTCACCTGAGTTTACACCACCAAGGGTCATGTGATCATGTAACCACGGTAACACATCAGGGTTATAAACACAGAGTAAAGCCTGTTTATTGAGGAACCTGAGGACGACAGGAACTATTGGACACGGAGCACAAACACTCTGTAGTGTGACTCGGCTCTAATCAGACCCTACATGGAGGCCCACTACCTGAGCACCTTGACTGATCCCACACTGAGGAAGACCTGAACCAGGTACAGACTCAGCCAGCACAGCCTGGCCATAGAGACAGGCAGACACAGACACACCTGGCTGCCCCGAGAGGACAGACTGTGTCAGCTCTGTCCACACAGACGGGTGGAGACAGAGACACACTTCCTGCTCCACTGCAGCAGGTATGAAGGTCTCAGAGAAGAGTTCTCCACAAAGATCAGAGACAGAGTCTGGGACTTTAATTCTCTCTCTCTGATCCAGATTGATTGAAACATGTGTTGGGAGAAGTCCCAGTCAGCAGCAGAGACACAGCAAGGTATGTCCACCTCTGTCACAGGCTGAGAGACAGGCTGAGAGACAGGCTGAGAGGCAGCCTGAGAGACAGCCTGAGAGACAGCCTGAGAGACAGCCTGAGAGACAGCCTGAGAGACAGCCTGAGAGACAGCCTGAGAGACAGCCTGAGAGACAGCCTTAGAGACAGACTGAGAGACAGCCTGAGAGACAGCCTGAGAGACAGACTGAGAGACAGCCTGAGAGACAGCCTGAGAGACAGCCTGAGAGGCAGACTGAGAGACAGCCTGAGAGGCAGACTGAGAGACAGACTGAGAGACAGCCTGTGAGACAGCCTGAGAGACAGCCTGAGAGACAGCCTGAGAGACAGCCTGAGAGACAGCCTGTGAGACAGCCTGTGAGACAGCCTGAGAGACCGACTGAGAGGCAGCCTGAGAGACAGACTGAGAGACAGCCTGTGAGAAAGCCTGAGAGACAGACTGAGAGACAGACTGAGAGACAGCCTGAGAGACAGACTGAGAGACAGACTGAGAGACAGACTGAGAGACAGACTGAGAGACAGCCTGAGAGACGGCCTGAGAGACAGACTGAGAGACCGCCTGAGAGACAGACTGAGAGACAGCCTGAGAGACAGCCTGAGAGACAGCCTGAGAGACAGCCTGAGAGGCAGCCTTAGAGACAGCCTGAGAGACAGCCTGAGAGACCGCCTGAGAGACAGACTGAGAGACAGCCTGAGAGACAGACTGAGAGACAGCCTGAGAGACAGCCTGAGAGACAGACTGAGAGACAGCCTGAGAGACAGCCTGAGAGACAGCCTGAGAGACAGACTGAGAGACAGCCTGAGAGACAGCCTGAGAGACAGCCTGAGAGGCAGACTAAGAGACAGCCTGAGAGGCAGACTGAGAGACAGCCTTATAGACAGCCTGAGAGACAGCTTGAGAGACAGCCTGAGAGACAGCCTGAGAGGCAGACTAAGAGACAGCCTGAGAGACAGCCTGAGAGACAGCCTGAGAGACAGCCTGAGAGACAGCCTGAGAGGCAGACTAAGAGACAGCCTGAGAGACAGCCTGAGAGACAGCCTGAGAGGCAGACTAAGAGACAGCCTGAGAGACAGCCTGAGAGACAGCCTGAGAGACAGCCTGAGAGACAGACTGAGAGACAGACTGAGAGACAGCCTTAGAGACAGAGTGAGAGACAGCCTGAGAGACAGCCTGAGAGACAGCCTTCAGCCCACCTGACAGGTGTTCTCCTCTGAGCCCACAATCCTGATACACATACTGAACATTTATTTACCTTGTTTTGTCCTTTAATTTGGATTTTTTTTGGTGATCATTCTTCTTATTTTTGTTGCTGTTGTTATTTTTAAATCAGTTAACAATTATAATCATCTCTCATGTCTTTATATATATTGTTTGTTTTGTTTCAGACTTTTGTTTTTGATCTAGCTGTGACATGATAAGATATTTCATTTATATGTATGTGTATTATTTGATGCAATTTATGATTAATATTATTATTATTGTTATGCTTTGGCAACGTTGTTTAACTTTCATGCCAATAAAGCTATTTGAAGTGAATTAAGATGGAGATGGAGAGAGAGAGAGAGAGAGAGAGAGAGAGAGAGAGATAATATGATGTAATGTAATGAATGAATATGTAATGTATTTGCTTTGGCAAAAACATGTCTTTGTCCATGCCAATAAAGCAAATTGAATTGAATTGAGATTCCTCTGACGGTGAACAGGTCTCTCTCTCTCTCTCTCTCTCTCTCTGTCTATCTCTCCATCCTCTCTCTGTCTCTGTATCCTCTCTCCATCTCTCTCCCTCTCCATCTCTGTCTCTCTCTTTCCCCCCCTCTCTCTCTCTCCCTCTCTGTCTCTCTCCATCCTCTCTCTCCCTCTCTCCATCCTCTCTGTCTCCTCCTCCCCCCCTCTCTCTGTATATAAATAACACATGAAGCTAAGCTAACTGTATATTATGTAGCACTGTTAGCTAACACCTGTCATGTTTGACAGGTGTTAGCTAACGGTGCTACCTCTCCGCGTCAGTAGCAGACACCTGAACCCGGACAGCTGGTAAACACGGTTATAAACTAACTGACGGTTTTTACCTGCTGGTTCTTTAAAAACCCCTCACACCTTAACTCTGTACCTGATACACACAGCTAACCATGAGCCACACGCTGCTGTTAGCCTGCTAGCTGCTGTTAGCATGCTAGCTGCTGTTAGCCTGTCCTAACCGGCCTAACACTGTGGTAGACCGGCTCCATCAGACGGATCCGGGTCCGGATCAGACTCCGGGATGAGACTTACTCAGGTTAACGGTCACCTCTCTGACCCGCGGCACCGTTTCCCGCTCAAAGCCACAGATCTCTATGAAGCTGCGCTCCAACACGGCCGCCATCTTCTCCTCCTGATGGAACTGTGACGTCAGCGGACAGACGTCCCGCGCTGTCCTTTCAAAGATTTAAAGACACAGTACACCGCGAAGAAGAGAGAGTCCTCCAGAGAACAGTACACCATGAAGAAGAGAGAGTCCTCTAGAGAACAGTACACCATGAAGAAGAGAGAGTCCTCCAGAGAACAGTACACCGCGAAGAAGAGAGAGTCCTCCAGAGAACAGTACACCATGAAGAAGAGAGAGTCCTCCAGAGAACAGTACACCATGAAGAAGAGAGAGTCCTCCAGAGAACAGTACACCATGAAGAAGAGAGAGTCCTCCAGAGAACAGTACACCATGAAGAAGAGAGAGTCCTCCAGAGAACAGTACACCATGAAGAAGAGAGTCCTCCAGAGAACAGTACACTATGAAGAAGAGAGTCCTCCAGAGAACAGTACACTATGAAGAAGAGAGTCCTCCAGAGAACAGTACACCATGAAGAAGAGAGTCCTCCAGAGAACAGTACACCATGAAGAAGAGAGAGTCCTCCAGAGAACAGTACACCATGAAGAAGAGAGAGTCCTCCAGGGAACAGTACACCATGAAGAAGAGAGAGTCCTCCAGAGAACAGTGTTTTTCAACCTTTTTTGAGCCAAAGGCACATTTCCTACATTTAAAAAACCCAGAGTCACACCACCAACCAAAAGTGTTACAAAATGACACATTTAGTCTCTCAACACTCTTCATCCAGGTTAGAATTTTGTCCAGGGCCCAGTTTGGAGTTTTCACCTTTCCTTTTTAAATATTTATCCGTCGCTGTTGTTCGCCAAGTCTTGTCACATGCACCTCCAACGTGCCTCATTGATTCTATTTTCTTAAATTAACAAGGTCATTAGTGTGCTTTATTGTCACCCAGTGGGAGGATAGTGCAGCTCAGTATATGGACAAGTCAATCAATCAATCAACCTTTATTTGTATAGCGCCAAATCACAACAAACGTTATCTCAAGACGCTTTTACAAACAGAGCAGGTCTAGACCACTCTATGTCAAATTATGAACAGCATTTGAATAGCATTTTTTTTGGACTGATTAAGTGAAATTGGAAAATGTCCCACGGCACACCTGGCGATCTGTCACAGCACACTAGTGTGCCACAGAACAGTGGTGGAAAATCACTGCTCCAGAGAACAGTACACTTAAAAGGTGTATATCTATAGGTACACGTGTATATCTGGAGCCACAGGTGTACATCTAGAGTCACAGGTGTATATCTGGAGCCACAGGTGTATATCTGGAGCCACAGGTGTATATCTATAACCACAGGTGTATATCTATAGCCACAGGTGTATATCTATAGGTACACGTGTATATCTGGAGCCACAGGTGTACATCTAGAGTCACAGGTGTATATCTGGAGCCACAGGTGTATATCTGGAGCCACAGGTGTATCTCTATAGCCACAGGTGTATATCTGGAGCCACAGGTGTATATCTGGAGCCACAGCTGTATATCTGGAGCCACAGGTGTATATCTGGAGCCACAGGTGTATATCTATAGCCACAGGTGTATATCTGGAGCCACAGGTGTATCTCTATAGCCACAGGTGTATATCTGGAGCCACAGGTGTACATCTAGAGTCACAGGTGTATCTCTATAGCCACAGGTGTATATCTAGAGCCACAGGTGTATATCTAGAGCCACAGGTGTATATCTGGAGCCACAGGTGTGTATCTAGAGCCACAGGTGTGTATCTCTATAGCCACAGGTGTATATCTAGAGCCACAGGTGTGTATCTCTATAGCCACAGGTGTATCTCTATAGCCACAGGTGTATATCTAGAGCCACAGGTGTATATCTAGAGCCACAGGTGTATATCTGGAGCCACAGGTGTATATCTGGAGCCACAGGTGTATATCCAGAGCCACAGGTGTGTATCTCTATAGCCACAGGTGTATATCTAGAGCCACAGGTGTGTATCTCTATAGCCAGAGGTGTATCTCTATAGCCACAGGTGTATATCTATAGCCACAGGTGTATATCTAGAACCACAGGTGTATATCTAGAGCCACAGGTGTATATCTAGAGTCACAGGTGTATATCTATAGCCACAGGTGTATATCTGGAGCCACAGGTGTATCTCTATAGCCACAGGTGTATATCTGGAGCCACAGGTGTATATCTAGAGCCACAGGTGTATATCTAGAGCCACAGGTGTATATCTGGAGCCACAGGTGTATATCTAGAGCCACAGGTGTATATCTAGAGCCACAGGTGTATATCTAGAGCCACAGGTGTATATCTGGAGCCACAGGTGTATATCTAGAGCCACAGGTGTATATCTAGAGCCACAGGTGTATATCTAGAGCCACAGGTGTGTATCTCTATAGCCACAGGTGTATATCTAGAGCCACAGGTGTGTATCTCTATAGCCACAGGTGTATCTCTATAGCCACAGGTGTATATCTAGAGCCACAGGTGTATATCTGGAGCCACAGGTGTATATCTAGAGCCACAGGTGTATATCTGGAGCCACAGGTGTATATCTGGAGCCACAGGTGTATCTCTATAGCCACAGGTGTATATCTGGAGCCACAGGTGTATATCTAGAGCCACAGGTGTATCTCTATAGCCACAGGTGTATATCTAGAGCCACAGGTGTATATCTATAACCACAGGTGTATCTCTATAGCCACAGGTGTATATCTAGAGCCACAGGTGTATATCTATAACCACAGGTGTATCTCTATAACCACAGGTGTATATCTAGAGCCACAGGTGTATATCTAGAGCCACAGGTGTATATCTGGAGCCACACGCAGTGGCGGTTCTAGACCAATTTTACTGGGGGGGCCAGGCTTGGGCCAAGGGTGTTGTCAGAGGGACACACTCAACCCTGACAAAAGAGACTGAGAAGGGCGAGGACTGGCTGAGAACAAACTGGCTAAACATCAGTGCATCCCTTTATACTAGACATATATACTACTGTGTACTGTATCAACATGCAGACTGACAGCAGCTGTTTGGCTGTTTACACTCAACATGAGTCCCTTAGCGCTCTAAGGGACTGGAACCAAGTGCCACACATATGTGTTCCACCTGCAACATCAGCGCGATACCAAAGCTTTTCTTATTGTATAATATTTGTTTGGTGTGACTCCACTTCCTCTCAGCTTGCCGGCATGCATGTCTGAGTGGAGCCATTAAGCCAGGGCTCCGAAGATGCCTTAGTGCATCTCATCCTCAGTGGAGCCACAGAGTCCAAAGTGCTTGTGCAGGTTGTGTTAAAAAGATTCACAATCTCATCAGCACAGAGAGCACCAGATCTGTCTATATTATAAAACGCAGAGCCTTCAAAAACAGCTGAGAACTGGGACATAACATGGAGGTTAATTACTCGGCTGTAGTGCGCAGGAGGACAGGACTTAGCCAATGAACAGGGCACAATAGTGCTGAACAAGACAGGTAGATGGTCTGAAATACATGTATCACAGATTTAATTGATATGCAAACGTAAGCCAGAAGACAAGACGAGGTCCAAAGTATGCCCCTTTTGGTGGGTGGGACCTGACACCGACTGGCTGAGATTAAAAGAACTAATCAGATCCATGAATTCTTTTACCATGGGCTTGGTTTCCCAGCATACATGTATATGAAAAAAGTGTCATATGAAATGTTTCCAATTGAGGGATCTGTGTGTTTGCACAAGAGCCTGATGAGCAGCAGATGTGTTGGATCTGATCCACGACTTCCTCCCCCTCTCCATCTCTATTCCTCTGTCCCAGCATAACCTCTGTTCAATCTCTATTTCTCTGTTCCATCTTTATTCCTCTGTTCCATCTCTATTCCTCTGTTCCATCTTTATTCCTCTGTTCCATCTCTATTCCTCTGTCCCATCACTATTCCTCTGTTCCATCTTTATTCCTCTGTTCCATCTCTATTCCTCTGTTCCATCTTTATTCCTCTGTTCCATCTCTATTCCTCTGTTCCATCTCTATTCCTATGTTCAATCAATACTCCTGTTCCATCTTTTTTCCTCTGTTCCATCTCTATTCCTATGTTCAATCTCTATTCCTATGTTCTATCTCTATTCCTCTGTTCCATCTCTATTCCTATGTTCTATCTCTATTCCTCTGTTCCATCTCTATTCCTATGTTCCATCTCTATTCCTATGTTCAATCAATACTCCTGTTCCATCTCTATTCCTCTGTTCCATCTCTATTCCTATGTTCAATCAATACTCCTGTTCCATCTCTATTCCTCTGTTCCATCTTTATTCCTCTGTTCCATCTCTATTCCTCTGTTCCATCTCTATTCCTATGTTCAATCAATACTCCTGTTCCATCTCTATTTCTCTGTTCCATCTCTATTCCTATGTTCAATCAATACTCCTGTTCCATCTTTATTCCTATGTTCCATCTCTATTCCTCTGTTCCATCTCTATTCCTCTGTTCCATCTCTATTCCTCTGTTCCATCTCTATTCCTCTGTTCCATCAATACTCCTGTTTCATCTCTATTCCTCTATCTCATTTCTATTCCTATGTCCCATCACTCTCTCTTCCTTTTTCTTTCAGTTGTTTTTCTGATTTCTCTCTTTCTCCATGTGTGTGTGTGTGTGTGTGTGTGTGTGTGTGTGTGTGTGTGTGTGTGTGTGTGTGTGTGTGTGTGTGTGTGTGTGTGTGTGTGTGTGTGACATATGAATGCTGGCAGTGTTTTTCAGTTTTACAGACTGAACTTCTCATTAAAGAACAATTCATCTCTTTGTTCTGTTTTCAATTTGAGTGTGTGTGTGTGTGTTTGTGTGTGTGTGTGTGTGTGTGTGTGTGTGTGTGTGTGTGTGTGTGTGTGTGTGTATGAAGATGTTTCCAGGAAACGACTCTTTACTTCTGAAGAAGCGATATGGACCACAGGAAGTCTGTGTGTGTGTGTGTGTGTGTGTGTGTGTGTGTGTGTGTGTGTGTGTGTGTGTGTGTGTGTGTGTGTGTGTATGTGTGTGTGTGTGTGTGTGTGTGTATGTGTATGTGTAGTGATGTAACCAGAGGCTGGAGGGGAGCAGAGCCATGTGGAGCACCAGTTGCAGCGATAGGATCAGCTAGAGACATTAATGTGAAGATAATGTGTTGCCATGGCTACAGTCACAGGGTGGGGCCAACATGGCCGCCAGTCAGGACTCAACTCTGCAAACACACAGCTCTGGATGATATTAACTTAAAGACAGACAGGAGGAGGGGGAGTGACAGACTGAGGACACCCTCGGACACAAACACACAGGAATAAACATAGACAGAGAGACAAGACACAGAATACACATATATACACACACACACTCACACACACACACTCACACACACACACCAGAGGCAGACAGGTATCAGGTGGGCCAGGTGAGGACAGCTGCAGGATGTCTTTGTTTGAGTTTTGGAGGAAGAGGAAGGAGAGAAGAGAAGTTCTTCAGAGGAGCAGAGGGAGGAAGCTCGACCAATCAGAACTGTGAGTATGATGTATTGATCAGATAGAAGTGTACATAGTGTGTGTACATCTGTAATAGTTCTCATATTTTATTCTATTTTACCTTTGTCAATTCTATTATTGTGATGATATTTTTTAACTATGTTAGTACATTGTTGTTTTCCCCTGTCCCGTGTTGTAAACTGCTGTTACAAAAGAATTTCCCCCAACGGGGACCATAAAGTATATCTTATCTTATCTTATCTTATCTTATCTTATCTACTATAATCAGACAACAAACAAACTACCATCATACTAAACAACTAAACAACAACCAGACAACCATCAAACTACTACTAAACTACCATCAAACTACTGCTAAACAACAACCAGACAACCATCAAACTACTACTAAACTACAACCAAACTACAACCAGACTACCATCAAACTACTACTAAACTACCATCAAACTACTACTAAACTACAACCAAACTACTACTAAACTACAACCAGACTACAACCAGACTACCATCAAACTACTACTAAACTACAACCAAACTACTACTAAACTACAACCAGACTACCATCAAACTACTACTAAACTACAACCAGACTACCATCAAACTACTACTAAACTACCATCAAACTACTGCTAAACAACAACCAGACAACCATCAAACTACTACTAAACAACAACCAGACAACCATCAAACTACTACTAAACTACAACCAGACTACCATCAAACTACTACCAAACTACCATCAAACTACTACTAAACTACCATCAAACTACAACCAGACTACAATCAAACTACTACTAAACTACAACTAAACAACAACCAGACAACCATCAAACTACGACTAAACTACCATCAAACTACTACTAAACTACAACCAGACAACCATCAAACTACTACTAAACTACCATCAAACTACAACCAGACTACAATCAAACTACTACTATCAAACTACTACTAAACAACAACCAGACAACCATCAAACTACTACTAAACAACAACCAGACTACCATCAAACTACTACTAAACAACAACCAGACTACCATCAAACTACTGCTAAACTACAACCAGACAACCATCAAACTACTACTAAACAACAACCAGACTACCATCAAACTACTGCTAAACTACAACCAGACAACCATCAAACTACTACTTAACTACCATCAAACTACTACTAAACTACCATCAAACTACTACTAAACTACAACCAGACAACCATCAAACTACTGCTAAACTACAACCAGACAACCATCAAACTACTACTAAACTACAACCAGACTACCATCAAACTACTACTAAACAACAACCAGACAACCATCAAACTACTACTAAACTACAACCAGACAACCATCAAACTACTGCTAAACTACAACCAGACAACCATCAAACTACTACTAAACAACAACCAGACAACCATCAAACTACTAAACTACCATCAAACTACTACTAAACTACAACCAGACAACCATCAAACTACTGCTAAACTACAACCAGACAACCATAAAACTACTACTAAACTACAACCAGACTACCATCAAACTACTACTAAACAACAACCAGACAACCATCAAACTACTACTAAACTACAACCAGACAACCATCAAACTACTACTAAACTACAACCAGACAGCCATCAAACTACTGCTAAACTGCAACCAGACAACCATCAAACTACTACTAAACAACAACCAGACAACCATCAAACTACTACTAAACTACAACCAGACAACCATCAAACTACTACTAACTACAACCAGACAACCATCAAACTACTGCTAAACTGCAACCAGACAACCATCAAACTACTACTAAACAACAACCAGACAACCATCAAACTACTACTAAACTACAACCAGACAACCATCAAACTACTACTAAACTACAACCAGACAACCATCAAACTACTGCTAAACTACAACCAGACAACCATCAAACTACTACTAAACAACAACCAGACAACCATCAAACTACTACTAAACTACAACCAGACAACCATCAAACTACTACTAAACTACAACCAGACAACCATCAAACTACTTCTAAACTACAACCAGACAACCATCAAACTACTACTAAACAACAACCAGACAACCATCAAACTACTACTAAACTACAACCAGACAACCATCAAACTACTACTAAACTACAACCAGACAACCATCAAACTACTGCTAAACTACAACCAGACAACCATCAAACTACTACTAAACTACAACCAGACAACCATCAAACTACTGCTAAACTACAACCAGACAACAATCAAACTACTACTAAACTACAACCAGACTACCATCAAACTACTACTAAACTACCATCAAACTACTACTAAACTACAACCAGACAACCATCAAACTACTACTAAACTACAACCAGACAACCATCAAACTACTGCTAAACTACAACCAGACAACCATCAAACTACTACTAAACAACAACCAGACAACCATCAAACTACTACTAAACTACAACCAGACAACCATCAAACTACTACTAAACTACAACCAGACAACCATCAAACTACTACTAAACTACCATCAAACTACTACTAAACAACAACCAGACAACCATCAAACTACTACTAAACTACAACCAGACAACCATCAAACTACTACTAAACTACAACCAGACAACCATCAAACTACTTCTAAACTACAACCAGACTACCATCAAACTACTACTAAACTACCATCAAACTACTACTAAACTACAACCAGACTACCATCAAACTACCAAACTACAACCAGACTACCATCAAACTACTACTAAACTACCATCAAACTACTAAACTACACTATACTACTAATAAAATCTATCTATCTATCTATCTATCTATCTATCTATCTATCTATCTATCTATCTATCTATCTATCTATATATATATATATATAGAGAGAGAGAGAGAGAGAGATAGATGTTTGGAGCTGAAGCCAGCTCTCAGGTGAAGGTGTGTGGATCAGCTGAAGGAGCTGGAGCTGTAGAGGAAACTGTCACTTTATCTTCTCCATCAGCATCCACCTTTCATTCCCCCACAGGAAGCGCCTCCTGGGTGACGGTGGAGTTCGGGCGGCGCTGGGTGATAGCAGAGTGGCATCTCTTCTGCCCCCTGTTGGTACGGAGGTCTTTAGACGCTTCACAGCCGCCTCACTGGAGGAGAGCCAGAGACGCTATGAAGCCAAAGAGGAGGAGAGGAAGAAGAGGAAGAACAACCAGGTCCAAACACATTATCATCTTCATCACCAGAGCTCTGAGTGAACCATGAATGTGCTCATTTATATTTATATAAAACACATTTATATATGTATATGTGTTTTATCTTAAACACATATAGCACTGTCATTAAGG
>NC_048277.1:38701790-38714290 GCF_009762535.1 Notolabrus celidotus | reverse complement strand
AGGTGAGTCAGACAGATGAGTCAGTCAGGTGATCAGAACCGTTTATAATCAACAGGTGAGTCAGACAGGTGAGTCAGTCAGGTGATCAGAACCGTTTATAATCAACAGGTGAGTCAGTCAGGTGATCAGAACCGTTTATAATCAACAGGTGAGTCAGACAGGTGAGTCAGTCAGGTGATCAGAACCGTTTATAATCAACAGGTGAGTCAGTCAGGTGATCAGAACCGTTTATAATCAACAGGTGAGTCAGACAGGTGAGTCAGTCAGGTGATCAGAACCGTTTATAATCAACAGGTGAGTCAGTCAGGTGATCAGAACGTTTATAATCAACAGGTGAGTCAGTCAGGTGATCAGAACGTTTATAATCAACAGGTGAGTCAGTCAGGTGATCAGAACTGTTTATAATCAACAGGTGAGTCAGTCAGGTGATCAGAACGTTTATAATCAACAGGTGAGTCAGTCAAGTGATCAGAACGTTTATAATCAACAGGTGAGTCAGTCAGGTGATCAGAACGTTTATAATCAACAGGTGAGTCAGTCAGGTGATCAGAACGTTTATAATCAACAGGTGAGTCAGTCAGGTGATCAGAACGTTTATAATCAACAGGTGAGTCAGACAGGTGATCAGAACCGTTCATAATCAACAGGTGAGTCAGTCAGAGGGAAAATAAGCAGATAATGAACAGGTAAGGAATGAGTAGCAGGGACGATGGATCCTCTCAGGTACGTCTGTCGTACCTGAGCTCAGGGGGCGTGGCTTCACAGGAAACTATGTGTCTGTAATTACAGCGGGCAGCCAGCAGGGCGGCGCTCTCTGAGACAGAGGGGGAGAAGATCCCAAAGAAGCAACACAACAAAGTGGAGGGTAACACACACACACACGCACACACGCACACACACACACACACACACACACACACACACACACACACACACACACACACACACACACACACACACACACACACACACACACACACACACACACACACACACACACACACAATCAATCAATCAATCAATCAATCAATCTTTAATAATGTTCTCCTCAGGGTCTTTCCTCAGAGCAGGTCTAGACCCTCATATATCTCCAACCTGCTCCCTCATTAAATCCCCTGTAGACCCCTCAGACCCTCAGACCTGGACCAGATCAGGCTCCGACTCTGTAGAACAGTCTTCTGTTTCCACTGAGACGTGTAAAAAGCAGCTGAAGACTCTTTTGTTGGTTTCTGACCCTCGTCTGGAGTTTGATTTTATTTTGTCTTATTCATTAACATCGTCCTCTGAAGCTCTCTGGGACTCTGACTAGTGTTGTAGTCAAGACCACATTAACCGAGACCAAGACATGTCCGAGACCAGAGAGCACTGAGACCAAGACAAGACCAAGACATGTCCGAGACCAGAGTGCACTGAGACCAAGACAAGACCAAGACATGTACGAGACCAGAGTGCACTGAGACCAAGACAAGACCAAGACATGTCCGAGACCAGAGTGCACTGAGACCAAGACAAGACCAAGACATGTACGAGACCAGAGTGCACTGAGACCAAGACAAGACCAAGACATGTCCGAGACCAGAGTGCACTGAGACCAAGACAAGACCAAGACATGTCCGAGACCAGAGTGCACTGAGACCAAGACAAGACCAAGACATGTCCGAGACCAGAGTGCACTGAGACCAAGACAAGACCAAGACATGTCCGAGACCAGAGTGCACTGAGACCAAGACAAGACCAAGACATGTACGAGACCAGAGTGCACTGAGACCAAGACAAGACCAAGACATGTACGAGACCAGAGTGCACCGGAGTTGAAAACCGGTTAATGAAGAGGTTGATGAAGGACAGGTTGAAGAAGGACAGGTTGATGAAGGACAGGTTGATGAAGAGGTTGATGAAGAGGTTGATGAAGAGGTTGATGAAGGACAGGTTGATGAAGGACAGGTTGATGAAGAGGTTGATGAAGGACAGGTTGATGAAGGACAGGTTGATGAAGGACAGGTTGATGAAGAGGTTAATGAAGGACAGGTTGATGAAGAGGTTAATGAAGGACAGGTTGATGAAGAGGTTGATGAAGGACAGGTTGATGAAGAGGTTAATGAAGGACAGGTTGATGAAGAGGTTGATGAAGGACAGGTTGATGAAGAGGTTGATAAAGGACAGGTTGATGAAGAGGTTGATGAAGAGGTTGATGAAGAGGTTGATGAAGGACAGGTTGATGAAGAGGTTGATGAAGGACAGGTTGATGAAGAGGTTGATGAAGAGGTTGATGAAGGACAGGTTGATGAAGAGGTTGATGAAGGACAGGTTGATGAAGAGGTTAATGAAGGACAGGTTAATGAAGGACAGGTTGATGAAGAGGTTGATGAAGGACAGGTTGATGAAGGACAGGTTGATGAAGAGGTTGATGAAGGACAGGTTGATGAAGAGGTTGATGAAGGACAGGTTGATGAAGAGGTTGATGAAGGACAGGTTGAAGAAGAGGTTGATGAAGGACAGGTTGATGAAGAGGTTGATGAAGAGGTTGATGAAGGACAGGTTGAAGAAGAGGTTGATGAAGGACAGGTTGAAGAAGAGGTTGATAAAGGACAGGTTGATAAAGGACAGGTTGATGAAGGACAGGTTGATGAAGAGGTTGATGGAAGAGGTTGATAAAGGACAGGTTGATGAAGAGGTTGATGAAGGACAGGTTGATGAAGGACAGGTTGAAGAAGAGGTTGATGAAGGACAGGTTAATGAAGAGGTTGATAAAGGACAGGTTGATGAAGAGGTTGATGAAGGACAGGTTGATGAAGGACAGGTTGAAGAAGGACAGGTTGATGAAGAGGTTGATGAAGGACAGGTTGATGAAGGACAGGTTGATGAAGAGGTTGATGAAGAGGTTGAAGAAGAGGTTGATGAAGGACAGGTTGATGAAGAGGTTGATGAAGAGGTTGATGAAGAGGTTGATGAAGAGGTTGATGAAGAGGTTGAAGAAGAGGTTGATGAAGGACAGGTTGATGAAGGACAGGTTGATGAAGGACAGGTTGAAGAAGGACAGGTTGATGAAGAGGTTGATGAAGGACAGGTTGATGAAGGACAGGTTGATGAAGGACAGGTTGATGAAGAGGTTGATGAAGAGGTTGATGAAGAGGTTGATGAAGGACAGGTTGATGAAGGACAGGTTGATGAAGGACAGGTTGATGAAGAGGTTGATGAAGAGGTTGATGAAGAGGTTGATGAAGGACAGGTTGATGAAGGACAGGTTGATGAAGAGGTTGATGAAGAGGTTGATGAAGGACAGGTTGATGAAGAGGTTGATGAAGGACAGGTTGATGAAGAGGTTGATGAAGAGGTTGATGAAGAGGTTGATGAAGGACAGGTTGAAGAAGAGGTTGATGAAGGACAGGTTGAAGAAGAGGTTGATGAAGGACAGGTTGATGAAGGACAGGTTGATGAAGAGGTTGATGAAGGACAGGTTGAAGAAGAGGTTGATGAAGGACAGGTTGATGAAGGACAGGTTGATGAAGAGGTTGATGAAGGACAGCTAGATGAAGAGTCTGTGTTCTTCCTCTCAGGCCCTGAGGACGGCGGCTGGTGTTCCCCTTGTGGCCCGGCCTTCACTGACCCCTGTCTGAAGTGGACTTGTTGTGGCTGCTGGCTCAAACAGCGTATCTTCAGCTTCGTCATGCACCCGATGTTCGACCTCTTCATCGTCCTCTGCCTCGTCCTGAACATCGTGTTCATGGGGATGGAACACTATCCTATGTCGGAGCGGTTCGAGTCCACGCTGGCGACGGCTGATCTGGTGAGTGAAGCTCAGCGTCCGTGAATACTTTACCTCAGTGTGACCTCTGACCTCTGACCTCTGACCTCTGACCCTCTCAGGTCTTCCTCTTTATCTTCTTGGCTGAAATGGTTCTCAGAATCATCGCCCTGGACCCGTACGGCTACTTCCGGGTCAGACTACTTCCTGTTTGTCACCATGGTTACTGATAAAACTTAAAGTTGTTCCCACAGTAACTTGTTCTGTTGCTATGGTTACAGGTGGGCTGGAACATCTTCGATTGCATCATCATTTCCCTCAGCTTCGTCATGATGATGTTCGAGCTGATCGGCTTCTGGTTAACAGTGGTCAGTGTGATGTCATCGTCGTCTTCTCCATATTCTTCATTCGTTCAACCATTGACGAAGCGTTCATCTATTCACAACACGTTCATCCATTCACAACACACTCATCCATTCACAACACGTTCATCCATTCACAACACACTCATCCATTCACAAAACGCTCAACCATTCACACAGCATTCATCCATTCACAACACGTTCATCCATTCACAAAACGCTCATCCATTCACACAGCATTCATCCATTCACAACACGTTCATCCATTCACAACACACTCATCCATTCACACAGCATTCATCCATTCACAACACGTTCAACCATTCACAACACACTCATCCATTCACAACACACTCATCCATTCACAACACACTCATCCATTCACAACACGTTCATCCATTCACAACACACTCATCCATTCACAACACACTCATCCATTCACACAGCATTCATCCATTCACAACACGTTCATCCATTCACAACACACTCATCCATTCACAACACGTTCATCCATTCACAACACACTCATCCATTCACAAAACGCTCAACCATTCACACAGCATTCATCCATTCACAACACGTTCATCCATTCACACAGCATTCAGCCATTCACACAGCATTCATCCATTCACAACACACTCATCCATTCACAAAACGCTCAACCATTCACACAGCATTCATCCATTCACAACACGTTCATCCATTCACACAGCATTCATCCATTCACAACACACTCATCCATTCACAACACACTCATCCATTCACACAGCATTCATCCATTCACAACACACTCATCCATTCACACAGCATTCATCCATTCACAACACATTCATCCATTCACACTGGGTTCACTCATTCACACAGCGTTTACCATTCACAACACACTCATCCATTCACAACACACTCATCCATTCACACAGCATTCATCCATTCACAACACACTCATCCATTCACACAGCATTCATCCATTCACAACACACTCATCCATTCACACAGCATTCATCCATTCACAACACATTCATCCATTCACACTGGGTTCACTCATTCACACAGCGTTTACCATTCACAACACACTCATCCATTCCCAACACGTTCAACCATCACAACACGCTCATCCATTCACAACACGTTCAACCATTCAAGAAGAATTCAACCACTCACAACACACTCATCCATTCACACAGCATTCATCCATTCACAACACATTCATCCATTCACAACACGTTCAACCATTCATGAAGCATTCATCCATTCACAACACACTCATCCATTCATGAAGCATTCATCCATTCACAACACATTCATCCATTCACAACACGTTCAACCATTCAAGAAGAATTCATCCATTCACAACACACTCATCCATTCACACAGCATTCATCCATTCACAACACATTCATCCATTCACAACACGTTCAACCATTCAAGAAGAATTCATCCATTCACAACACACTCATCCCTTCACACAGCATTCATCCATTCACAACACGTTCATCCATTCACAACACATTTACTTATTCACAGCAAATTCACATAATAATCCATTCACAACACGTTCATCCATTCACACCCAGTTCCTTCATTTACTCAACATTCATCCATCTACATCATATTTATCCATTCACAACAAGTTCATCCATTCACTCAACGTTCATCCATTCACAACAAGTTCATCCATTCACTCAACGTTCATCCATTCACAACAAGTTCATCCATTCACAACAAGTTCATCCATTCACAACAAGTTCATCGATTCACTCAACGTTCATCCATTCACAACAAGTTCATCCATTCACTCCACGTTCATCCATTCACAACACACTCATCCATTCACACCCCATTTAGTTCCTTTCTCCTTTCCTTTCACCTCATTTCTTCACCTGTCTCCTTGTCTCCTTTCCTGTCCCCTCATTTCCTTACCTGTCTCCTTGTATCCTTTCCTGTCCACTCATTTCCTGACCTGTCTCCTTGTCTTAGTTCCTGTCTCCTCACCTGTCTCCTTGTCTCCTTTCCTGTCCCCCGTTTCCTAACCTGTCTCCTTGTCTTAGTTCCTGTCTCCTCACCGGTCTCCTTGTCTCCTTTCCTTGTCTCCTGTGCAGCTGCGAGTGTTCAGGCTTGCCAGGTGGTGGCCTGCGTTCCACAAGTTCCTGAAGCTGGTCTGGTCCTCGGTGTGCGCCCTGAGGAACCTGACTCTGGTCCTGCTGGTCCTGGTCTTCCTGTTCAGTGTGGTCGACACACAGCTGTTCCAGAATAACTACAGAGACTGTGCTTGCCGCATTAGTACAGACTGTGAGCTCCCACGCTGGCACATGAGCGACTTCTACCACTCCTTCCTCCTGGTCTGCAGGGTCCTGTTCGGAGAATGGATCGAGACTCTGTGGGACTGCATGCAGGTCTCAAATAAAGCCACTTGTCTGCTGTTCTTCATGACTCTCGTGGTCATCGGGAAACTGCTGGTGAGTCTCTGCATGTTTTCCTGGTCTTTTTGCAGGTCCTGAGTCTGTCCCTGGTCTTATTGCAGGTCCTGAGTCTGTCCCTGGTCTTATTGCAGGTCCTGAGTCTGTCCCTAGTTCTGTTACAGGTCCTGAGTCTGCCCCTGGCCCAATTACAGGTCCTGAGTCTGTCCCTGGTTTAGTTGCAGGTCCTGAGTCTGTCCCTGGTCCTATTGCAGGTCCTGAGTCTGTCCCTGGTGTTGTTGCAGGTCCTGAGTCTGCTCCTGACCCTGTTACAGGTCCTGAGTCTGTCCCTGGTTTTATTGCAGGTCATGAGTCTGTCCCTGGTTTTATTGCAGGTCATGAGTCTGTCCCTGGTCCTATTGCAGGTCCTGAGTCTGTTCCTGGTCTTATTGCAGGTCCTGAGTCTGTCCCTGGTTTAGTTGCAGGTCCTGAGTCTGTCCCTGGTCCTATTGCAGGCCCTAAGTCTGTCCCTGGTCTTGTTGCAGGTCCTGAGTCTGTCCCTGGTCTTGTTGCAGATCCTCAGTCTGTCCCTGGTCTTTTTGCAGGTCTTGAGTCTGTCCCTGGTCTTGTTGCAGGTCCTGAGTCTGTCCCTGGTTAAGTTGCAGGTCCTGAGTCCGTCCCTGGTCCTATTGCAGGTCCTGAGTCTGTTCCTGGTCTTATTGCAGGTCCTGAGTCTGTTCCTGGTCTTATTGCAGGTCCTGAGTCTGTCCCTGGTTTAGTTGCAGGTCCTGAGTCTGTCCCTCGTCCTATTGCAGGCCCTGAGTCTGTCCCTAGTTCTGTTACAGGTCCTGAGTCTGCCCCTGGTTTAGTTGCAGGTCCTGAGTCTGTCCCTCGTCCTATTGCAGGCCCTGAGTCTGTCCCTAGTTCTGTTACAGGTCCTGAGTCTGCCCCTGGCCCAATTACAGGTCCTGAGTCTGTCCCTGGTTTAGTTGCAGGTCCTGAGTCTGTCCCTGGTGTTGTTGCAGGTCCTGAGTCTACTCCTGACCCTGTTACAGGTCCTGAGTCTGTCCCTGGTTTTATTGCAGGTCCTGAGTCTGTCCCTGGTTTTATTGTAGGTCATGAGTCTGTCCCTGGTTTTATTGCAGGTCCTGAGTCTGCTCCTGACCCTGTTACAGGTCCTGAGTCTGTCCCTGGTTTTATTGTAGGTCATGAGTCTGTTCCTGACCCTGTTGCTGAGCTGGGTGACCAGTGACTGTCTGTATCCATCACAACAAACGGAGAGGACCAGCCTGCACGCCGCTGTAGTCCAGATCAGAAGGACTTTCCGACGTCTGCTGGGAAAGGAGAATCCAGATCCAACAGGTCTGATCAGAACCTGCAGCTCCGATGATTCCTGATCTGGGGTCTCTGCTGTGGTGGATCTGATTTCTTTGGTCTTCTTGTTGTGTCTCTCTGCTTCTCTTACGTTAGCTGCTGACAGCGAGGACGGGGACAGGAAGGACGGCCTGGCCCTGGACCTTGTGACCTCGGACCAGTATTCGTCAGAGCTTCAGGCCCTCAAAGGGGAAACCAGCGAGCGGCTGGACATCGAGTCCCAGAGAGTCCCCATCGCTGAGATCCAGGATCCACTCAAAGCTGAGAAAGAAATGACCGTAAGCTAACGCAGCCTCTGCAGCTCCACCTCAGGGTTCAGGGAGGGTTCTCTGTGAGCGAGGCATGATTCAGAATAAAAGAGAAGAAGAAGAAATGATGCTGCGCAGTAATCTGCTGAATGTTTGTTCAGAGTGACGATGAGACCAAGTGTCCTGAGGGTCAGCCGGACCAACAGGATCCAGATCAGAGAGGAACACCTGAGGACTGCTGCTGTGACGGTACGGGTCTGTGATTACATCATTAAGGTTTACATTTACACTATACATTATATGTGTGTGTGTGTGTGTGTGTGTGTGTGTGTGTGTGTGTGTGTGTTTGTGTGTGTGTGTGTGTGTGTTGCAGGGTGCTATCGATGCTGTCCCCTGCTGGACTTAAATAAGTCCCAGAGCCTGGGGAGGGTCTGGTCTACCTTCAGGAGAAGCTGCCTCTCCATCATTCAGCATCGAGCCTTTGAGGCCTTCATCTTCCTCATCATCGTGCTGAGCTGTACAGCTCTGGTAAACACAAACAACATGAACAAGATTAATCAACATGAACAAGATTAATCAACATGAACAAGATAAATCAACATGAACAAGATAAATCAACATGATTAATCAACATGAACAAGATTAATCAACATGAACAAGATTAATCAACATGAACAAGATAAATCAACATGATTAATCAACATGAACAAGATTAATCAACATGATTAATCAACATGAACAAGATTAATCAACATGAACAAGATTAATCAACATGATTAATCAACATGAACAAGATTAATCAACATGAACAAGATTAATCAACATGAACATGATTAATCAACATGATTAATCAACATGAACAAGATTAATCAACATGAACAAGATTAATCAACATGAACAAGATTAATCAACATGATTAATCAACATGAACAAGATTAATCAACATGAACAAGATAAATCAACATGAACATGATTAATCGACATGAACAAGATAAATCAACATGAACAAGATTAATCAACATGAACAAGATAAATCAACATGAACAAGATTAATCAACATGAACAAGATTAATCAACATGATTAATCAACATGAACATAATTAATCAACATGAACAAGATTAATCAACATGAACAAGATTAATCAACATGATTAATCAACATGATTAATCAACATGAACATGATTAATCAACATGAACAAGATTAATCAACATGAACAAGATTAATCAACATGATTAATCAACATGAACAAGATTAATCAACATGATTAATCAACATGAACAAGATTAATCAACATGAACAAGATTAATCAACATGAACATGATTAATCAACATGATTAATCAACATGAACATGATTAATCAACGTGAACATGATTAATCAACATGAACAAGATTAATCAACATGAACAAGATAAATCAACATGAACATGATTAATCGACATGAACAAGATAAATCAACATGAACAAGATTAATCAACATGAACAAGATTAATCAACATGAACAAGATAAATCAACATGAACAAGATTAATCAACATGAACAAGATAAATCCACATGAACAAGATTAATCAACATGAACAAGATTAATCAACATGAACAAGATAAATCAACATGAACAAGATGAATCAACATGAACAAGATAAATCCACATGAACAAGATTAATCAACATGAACAAGATAAATCAACATGAACAAGATTAATCAACATGAACAAGATTAATCAACAACATGATTAATCAACATGAACATGATTAATCAACATGAACATGATTAATCAACAACATGATTAATCAACATGAACATGATTAATCAACATGATTAATCAACATGAACATGATTAATCAACAACATGATTAATCAACATGAACATGATTAATCAACAACATGATTAATCAACATGAACATGATTAATCAACGTGAACATGATTAATCAACATGAACAAGATTAATCAACATGAACAAGATTAATCAACATGAACATGATTAATCAACGTGAACAAGATTAATCAACATGAACAAGATAAATCAACATGAACAAGATTAATCAACATGAACAAGATTAATCAACAACACGATTAATCAACAACATGATCAATCAACATGAACACGATTAATCAACATGAACATGATTAATCAACAACATGATTAATCCACATGAACCAGATTAATCAACAACATGATTAATCCACATGAACCAGATTAATCAACATGAACATGATCGTGCTCGTGTGTGTGTGTGTGTGTGTGTGTGTGTGTGTGTGTGTGAACAGGTGTTTGAGGACATTCACCTGCCTCAGCGTCAGGTCCTGAAGATGGTGGTGGAGATTGCAGACCAGGTGTTCACCTTCGTCTTCCTGCTGGAGATGCTTCTGAAGTGGAGCGCTTTGGGACTGAAGAAGTACTTCACGGACGCCTGGTGCTGGCTGGACTTCCTCATCTTAGACGTAAGACCATCAGTGGCTCACAGAGGAGCTCTGTTACTCTGACCGTCAGGTACAAGAACAGCTATGGACTTCATGTTGAGCTGATGGCTGCTAGCAGCAGCTCTGTATGTGATGTGAGGACAGAGGAGATCATCAGAGACCGTCACCATGAACTGTCCCTTTAAATCATCTGTTCAAATAAAGGATTCACCTGATAGGTCACTCCCTCACTAACAGGTGTGTCTCTTCCAGGTGTCTCTCGCCTGTCTAATCGCTGGCCTGATGGGATCCTCTGAGTGGGGAGCCTCCATCTTCTCTCTGAGGGCCCTGATGCCTCTGAGGATCCTGTCCCGCGTCCAGGGCCTGAGGGTGAGCTGGGCCCTACACACAAACAGAGCAGGTCTAGACCGTACTCTATGTTGTATTATTAACAAAGACCCATCATGAAGACCGGATCAGATCCAGTCCCCTCTTCCAGACAGGACTCAGTCTGATCTCATCTTAATCCACCATGAGCAGAGCACTTTGCAGCATTTAGCAAGTTACAGTGGCAAGGACAAACTTCCTTTAACAGGCAGAAACCTCCAGCAGGACCAGACTCATGTTAGACAAACTTCCTTTAACAGGCAGAGACCTCCAGCAGGACCAGACTCATGTTAGACAATGTTCCTTTAACAGGCAGAGACCTCCAGCAGGACCAGACTCATGTTAGACAAACTTCCCTTAACAGGCAGAGACCTCCAGCAGGACCAGACTCATGTTAGACAATGTTCCTTTAACAGGCAGAGACCTCCAGCAGGACCAGACTCATGTTAGACAATGTTCCTTTAACAGGCAGAGACCTCCAGCAAGACCAGACTCATGTTAGACAATGTTCCTTCAACAGGCAGAGACCTCCAGTAGGACCAGACTCATGTTAGACAATGTTCCTTTAACAGGCAGAGACCTCCAGCAAGACCAGACTCATGTTAGACAATGTTCCTTTAACAGGCAGAGACCCCCAGCAGGACCAGACTCATGTTAGACAAACTTCCCTTAACAGGCAGAGACCTCCAGCAGGACCAGACTCATGTTAGACAATGTTCCTTTAACAGGCAGAGACCTCCAGCAGGACCAGACTCATGTAAGACAAACTTCCCTTAACAGGCAGAGACCTCCAGCAGGACCAGACTCATGTTAGACAATGTTCCTTTAACAGGCAGAGACCTCCAGCAGGACCAGACTCATGTTAGACAATGTTCCTTTAACAGGCAGAGACCTCCAGCAAGACCAGACTCATGTTAGACAATGTTCCTTCAACAGGCAGAGACCTCCAGCAGGACCAGACTCATGTTAGACAATGTTCCTTTAACAGGCAGAGACCTCCAGCAAGACCAGACTCATGTTAGACAATGTTCCTTTAACAGGCAGAGACCTCCAGCAGGACCAGACTCATGTTAGACAAACTTCCTTTAACAGGCAGAGACCTCCAGCAGGACCAGACTCATGTTAGACAAACTTCCTTTAACAGGCAGAGACCTCCAGCAAGACCAGACTCATGTTAGACACACATCTGCTGAGACAGTTTTGGAGAGAGGGATAGAGGGAGATGAAGAGAGAGAGAGAGGGATGGACAGAGACAGACTACAACAATAACAATGAAAATGATGGGACTGATCTGTCTGTCTGTCTGTCTGTCTGCCTGCAGGTGGTGGTTCATACTCTGGTCCGGTCTTTTCCGTCCCTGTTTGATGTGGTTCTGGTGTCTTTGATGGTCTGGTTTGTCTTCTGCCTTGTGGGCGTGAGGCTGTTCGCTGGGAAATTTCATTTCTGTTTCAATGAGACGTCAGAGGAGTACTTCTTAGCTGAGCATGTGAACAACAAGACCGAGTGCTTCTACCTGATTGATGCAAACTTCACTGAAATCAGATGGAAGAACGCCAAGTACACCTTCGACCACATGGGGGCCGGTT
>NC_048277.1:38654290-38696790 GCF_009762535.1 Notolabrus celidotus | reverse complement strand
TCTGAGCCTATAGCAGTCTGAGTCTATAACAGTCTGAGCATGTAGCAGTCTGAGCATGTAGCAGTCTGAGCCTATAACAGTCTGAGCATGTAGCAGTCTAAGGCTATGATGTGTCATGTTTGTCATGTCTGTGTAATCAGATGTCTTTTTTCTCCCCTCAGGTCTGTTCCTCGCTGACCTCTTTGAAAAGTATTTTGTGTCACCTCCTGTTTTTTCCTTGCTCCGATTGGCTTGTGTTGCTCGGGTGATTCATCTGATTCCCCGGACCAGGGGGATCAGGAAACTGGCCTGGGCCTTGTTAATGTCACTTCCTGCCATCTTTAACATCAGCCTCCTCTTCTCCATCCTGACGATCAGCTACTCTGTCTTTGGCATGTTTAACTTCGCCTACATGCAGAGAACGGCTGGGATCGATGACATGTATAACTTTGAGACATTTTGGAACAGTCTGATCTGTTTAGTGATGACCTCGCCCTCCTCTACGTGGGCTGGTCTGCTCTTACCCATCATGGACACGCCCCCTGACTGTGACCCTCTCATGGAGCACCCAGGACTGATGGACACAAGTAACTGTGGCAATCCAATGGTCGGCATTGTCTTCTTCGTCACCTTCATCATCCTGTCCTCCTTACTGCTGGTTCACCTGTACATCGCAGTCCTCCTGGAGACCTTCAGTCTAAAGAACCCGGGGCACCCGAGTGACCGGGACCTCGACATGTTTTATAACACCTGGAGGAAGTTTGACCCCGACGCCTCCCAGTGCATACAGTACAGGTGAGTCCGAAAACCCGAGTGTACAGACGGGTCTACAACCTGAGAGTACAGGCGGGTCTACAACCTGAGAGTACAGGCAGGTCTACAACCTGAGAGTACAGGCGGGTCTACAACCTCAGAGTACAGGCGGGTCTACAACCTGAGAGTACAGGCAGGTCTACAACCTGAGAGTACAGGCGGGTCTACAACCTGAGAGTACAGACGGGTCTACAACCAGAGAGTACAGGCGGGTCTACAACCTGAGAGTACAGACGGGTCTACAACCTGAGAGTACAGGCGGGTCTACAACCTGAGAGTACAGGCAGGTCTACAACCTGAGAGTACAGGCGGGTCTACAACCTGAGAGTACAGGCAGGTCTACAACCTGAGAGTACAGGCGGGTCTACAAGCTGAGAGTACGGGCGGGTCTACAACCTGAGAGTACAGGCGGGTCTACAACCTGAGAGTACAGGCAGGTCTACAACCTGAGAGTACAGGCGGGTCTACAACCTGAGAGTACAGGCGGGTCTACAACCTGAGAGTACAGACGGGTCTACAACCTGAGAGTACAGGCAGGTCTACAACCTGAGAGTACAGGCGGGTCTACAACCTGAGAGTACAGGCAGGTCTACAACCTGAGAGTACAGACGGGTCTACAACCTGAGAGTACAGGCAGGTCTACAACCTGAGAGTACAGGCGGGTCTACAACCTGAGAGTACAGGCGGGTCTACAACCTGAGAGTACAGGCGGGTCTACATCCTGAGAGTACAGGCGGGTCTACAACCTGAGAGTACAGGTTAGTCCGAAAACCTGAGTGTACAGACGGGTCTACAACCTGAGAGTACAGGCGGGTCTACAACCTGAGAGTACAGACGGGTCTTCAACCTGAGAGTACAGACGGGTCTACAACCTGAGAGTACAGACGGGTCTACATCCTGAGAGTACAGGCGGGTCTACAACCTGAGAGTACAGGCAGGTCTACAACCTGAGAGTACAGGCAGGTCTACAACCTGAGAGTACAGGCGGGTCTACAACCTGAGAGTACAGACGGGTCTACAACCTGAGAGTACAGGCAGGTCTACAACCTGAGAGTACAGGCGGGTCTACAACCTGAGAGTACAGGCAGGTCTACAACCTGAGAGTACAGACGGGTCTACAACCTGAGAGTACAGGCAGGTCTACAACCTGAGAGTACAGGCGGGTCTACAACCTGAGAGTACAGGCGGGTCTACAACCTGAGAGTACAGGCGGGTCTACATCCTGAGAGTACAGGCGGGTCTACAACCTGAGAGTACAGGTTAGTCCGAAAACCTGAGTGTACAGACGGGTCTACAACCTGAGAGTACAGGCGGGTCTACAACCTGAGAGTACAGACGGGTCTACAACCTGAGAGTACAGGCGGGTCTACAACCTGAGAGTACAGGCGGGTCTACAACCTGAGAGTACAGGCGGGTCTACAACCTGAGAGTACAGGCGGGTCTACATCCCGAGAGTACAGACGGGTCTACAACCTGAGAGTACAGGCGGGTCTACAACCTGAGAGTACAGGCGGGTCTACAACCTGAGAGTACAGACGGGTCTACAACCTGAGAGTACAGGCGGGTCTACAACCTGAGAGTACAGGCGGGTCTACAACCTGAGAGTACAGGCGGGTCTACAACCTGAGAGTACAGGCGGGTCTACATCCTGAGAGTACAGGCGGGTCTACAACCTGAGAGTACAGGTTAGTCCGAAAACCTGAGTGTACAGACGGGTCTACAACCTGAGAGTACAGGCGGGTCTACAACCTGAGAGTACAGGCGGGTCTACAACCTGAGAGTACAGGCGGGTCTACAACCTGAGAGTACAGACGGGTCTTCAACCTGAGAGTACAGACGGGTCTACAACCTGAGAGTACAGACGGGTCTACAACCTGAGAGTACAGGCGGGTCTACATCCCGAGAGTACAGGCGGGTCTACAACCTGAGAGTACAGGCGGGTCTACATCTCGAGAGTACAGACGGGTCTACAACCTGAGAGTACAGGCGGGTCTACAACCTGAGAGTACAGGCGGGTCTACAACCTGAGAGTACAGACGGGTCTACAACCTGAGAGTACAGGCGGGTCTACAACCTGAGAGTACAGACGGGTCTACAACCTGAGAGTACAGGCAGGTCTACAACCTGAGAGTACAGGCGGGTCTACAACCTGAGAGTACAGGCGGGTCTACAACCTGAGAGTACAGGCGGGTCTACAACCTGAGAGTACAGACGGGTCTTCAACCTGAGAGTACAGACGGGTCTACAACCTGAGAGTACAGACGGGTCTACAACCTGAGAGTACAGGCGGGTCTACATCCCGAGAGTACAGACGGGTCTACAACCTGAGAGTACAGGCGGGTCTACAACCTGAGAGTACAGGCGGGTCTACAACCTGAGAGTACAGACGGGTCTACAACCTGAGAGTACAGGCGGGTCTACAACCTGAGAGTACAGGCGGGTCTACAACCTGAGAGTACAGGCGGGTCTACAACCTGAGAGTACAGGCGGGTCTACATCCTGAGAGTACAGGCGGGTCTACAACCTGAGAGTACAGGTTAGTCCGAAAACCTGAGTGTACAGACGGGTCTACAACCTGAGAGTACAGGCGGGTCTACAACCTGAGAGTACAGGCGGGTCTACAACCTGAGAGTACAGGCGGGTCTACAACCTGAGAGTACAGACGGGTCTACAACCTGAGAGTACAGACGGGTCTACAACCTGAGAGTACAGGCGGGTCTACATCCCGAGAGTACAGGCGGGTCTACAACCTGAGAGTACAGGCGGGTCTACATCTCGAGAGTACAGACGGATCTACAACCTGAGAGTACAGGCGGGTCTACAACCTGAGAGTACAGGCGGGTCTACAACCTGAGAGTACAGACGGGTCTACAACCTGAGAGTACAGGCGGGTCTACAACCTGAGAGTACAGACGGGTCTACAACCTGAGAGTACAGGCAGGTCTACAACCTGAGAGTACAGGCGGGTCTACAACCTGAGAGTACAGGCGGGTCTACAACCTGAGAGTACAGGCGGGTCTACAACCTGAGAGTACAGACGGGTCTTCAACCTGAGAGTACAGACGGGTCTACAACCTGAGAGTACAGACGGGTCTACAACCTGAGAGTACAGGCGGGTCTACATCCCGAGAGTACAGGCGGGTCTACAACCTGAGAGTACAGGCGGGTCTACATCTCGAGAGTACAGACGGGTCTACAACCTGAGAGTACAGGCGGGTCTACAACCTGAGAGTACAGGCGGGTCTACAACCTGAGAGTACAGACGGGTCTACAACCCGAGAGTACAGGCGGGTCTACAACCTGAGAGTACAGGCGGGTCTACATCTCGAGAGTACAGACGGGTCTACAACCTGAGAGTACAGACGGGTCTACAACCTGAGAGTACAGGCGGGTCTACATCCTGAGAGTACTTGCGGACACTGACCACTAACTGTCCTCTGTCCCACAGTGATCTGTCAGATTTCTGCAGTACTCTGAAGGACCCGCTGAGGATCCCCAAACCAAACTCCATCAGACTGATCCACATGGATCTGCCACTGCTGCCTGGAGACAAGGTCCACTGCAAGGACATTCTGCTGGCTCTGTCCACACAGGTCAAACCACCTCATTACGAAATACTAGAACTGCTACTACCTGTAATTATTATCATAACAGTAATCATTATTTCTTTCTGTGCAGGTGTTTGGTGACTCAGTGGATGTGGAGACTCTCAAAACCAGACTTGAAGAAAAGTTTGCAACCAACTCCAAGGTTTGTTATTCCTCTAGTCTGTTCTGACCATGAGCAGAGACCTCCAGCAGGACCAGACTCATGTTGGACACACATCTGCTGAGACCGTGTTGGAGAGAGGGATAGAGGGAGATGAAGAGAGAGAGAGAGGGGGGTGAAATATCGGGGAGATGGATAGTAGTAGTTGTAGCAGCTGGAGTCTGGACCACGTCCACAGCAGCAGAGATCCAGAGGAACCTACGAGACAAGGGAGCTCAGGGACTCCAGAAAGGTCTATGGTTAGTAACTTTAATGGGACAGGAAGAGTTAAAGTGAGAGACAGGCAGAGAGAGGAGAGAGAGGGAAAGACAGGATCCCAGTGTGTCAGTCTAAGCCTATATCAGCATAACTAAGACCTGGTCCAAGCCTGATCCAGCTCTAACTATAAGCTTTATCAAAAAGGAAAGTTTGAAGCCTACTCTTAAAAGTAGAGAGGGTGTCTGCCTCCCGGACCCTGACTGGTAGATGATTCCAAAGGAGAGGGGTCAGATAGCAGTTGGGACTCCTTTACTTAGACTTCATGGGGGGCTTTAGGGCTCCCTTACTTAGACTTCATGGGGCGCTTTAGGGCTCCCTTACTTAGACTTCATGGGGGGCTTTGGGGTTCCCTTACTTAGACTTCATGGGGGGCTTTGGGGTTCCCTTACTTACACTTCATGGGGGGCTTTGGGGTTCCCTTACTTAGACTTCATGGGGGGCTTTAGGGCTCCCTTACTTAGACTTCATGGGGGGCTTTGGGGCTTCTTTTCCTAATCTTCATGGGGGGCTTTGGGGCTCCCTTACTTAGGCTTCATGGGGGCTTTGGGGCTCCCTTACTTAGGCTTCATGGGGGCTTTGGGGCTCCCTTACTTAGACCTCATGTGGGGCTTTGGGGCTCCCTTACTTGAACTTCATGTGGGGCTTTGGGGTTTCCTTACTTAGACCTCATGTGGGGCTTTGGGGCTCCCTTACTTAGGCTTCATGGGGGCTTTGGGGCTCCCTTACTTGAACTTCATGTGGGGCTTTGGGGTTCCCTTACTTAGGCTTCATGAGGGCGCTTTGGACCATGAACCACGTGGTCACATTAAAACAGTCAAACCTGATGATGTGTTCAGTTTTAGTTTTCTATGAAGAAACGTTTGTAGACCAGCGTAGGTTGTCTCTGTCATCACAGTTCAAAGGTCAACACGTCTGAGTTTTCACCACATGTTTATTTTAACAGTGTTATCATGGTACCAGAGCTGACAGGTGGTCTCTGTTCCCTGCAGGTGTCCTGTGAACCCATCAGCAGCACTCTGCAGAGGAAACAGGAAGATGTGGCAGTGACAGTGATCCAGAGAGCGTTCAGGAAACGCCTCCAGCAGAACGCAGACGGGGCGGGACAGTCTGCGGGTGGTGCTGAGGGTGGTGGTGCTGAGGGTGGTGCAGATGTTTAAGATTCTGACTAAGCTGCAGAAGACCAGGTGACTTCCTGTCAGGAGAGTGTTAGGAGTCATGTGACCAGGTTTTACACACTGAGACACAGCTGTCGTCTTCATATCAAGACTAACTCCAATTACGCCAATCTCCTATAACTAACAACCCTCATCGTATAACCTTTATTACCATGTTCATGTTCTCATAACCATGCTGCTGTAGTGACTCAAATATAAGATTCTGCAAAGTGAGTGTATCCTTCATGACGGAGATCAGGCGTCACCGCTGCAGCGCTAAAAGGAGGAAAGATGGAGAGACACGGGGAGCGGAGGACAGTAACTGCTGAGGCGGAGAGACGCCGCCGTAATCCAGAGACGTTAGCCGACCGTCACACAGTCAAGAGAGAGAGAGTACTGTCCAGAGACCACGAGTGGATCCAGACCGTCTTAGAGGAGTACAGAGCCTCATCCACCCGACACACCACAGCGTGTTATTACAGCAGGAGTATTGATACCTGAGTGCATCACTGACAGGGTCCTTTTTATTTCATTGATTATAGATTATCGTTCGTTCAAAGACTACAAACATTAGCTTCATTCAGCGTGGGATCTTAGTCATGTAGTCTTGATGGAGGGGGGGCCGTCTGATCGGCAGTGTGGTCTTATATTAGGGTCATTATGGTGACATCATCATTATAAATATGTTCATGTGAGTCAGAGCTGAGCAGCTCCACTAACTCTGTCTTATATCATCACAAACAGTGCGTCAGTTTGTTAGCCTACAGCTAAGCTAAACGATAACATCAACCATATTTAATCAACAGTGTTTACCATTATTTAGAATCACAACATGCTAACACTTATACCCTCCCAGTTTAGATTCTTCAACTCTCACCATTCAGGAATGAAGCGCTGATCGTGTCTTTACATCGGCTTTAAACGTGACTCACTCACACGGAGGATCTGATTCAGGTTACAGTGAGAGACAGGCAGACAGGAGAGAGAGGGACAGACAGGATCCCAGTGTGCCAGTTCCCCCAGCAGTCTAAGCCTGTAGCAGCCTGAGCTTGTAGCAGTCTGAGCCTGTGCCAGTCTGAGCCTGTCGCAGTCTAAGCCTATAGTAGTCTAAGCCTGTCGCAGTCTAAGCCTGTCACAGTCTAAGCCTGTTGCAGTCTAAGCCTATAGTAGTCTAAGCCTGTCGCAGTCTAAGCCTGTCGCAGTCTAAGCCTGTCGCAGTCTAAGCCTATAGTAGTCTAAGCCTGTCGCAGTCTAAGCCTATAGTAGTCTAAGCCTGTCGCAGTCTGAGCCTGTCGCAGTCTAAGCCTGTCGCAGTCTAAGCCTGTAGCAGTCTAAGCCTATAGTAGTCTAAGCCTATAGTAGTCTAAGCCTGTCACAGTCTAAGCCTGTCACAGTCTAAGCCTGTCACAGTCTAAGCCTGTCGCAGTCTAAGCCTATAGTAGTCTAAGCCTGTCACAGTATAAGCCTGTCACAGTCTAAGCCTGTCGCAGTCCGAGCCTATAGTAGTCTAAGCCTGTTGCAGTCTGAGCCTATAGCAGTCTGAGCCTGTAGCAGTCTGAGCCTGTCGCAGTCTGAGCCTGTCGCAGTCTGAGCCTATAACAGTCTAAGCCTGTTGCAGTCTAAGCCTGTAGCAGTCTGAGCCTATAGCAGTCTAAGCCTGTTGCAGTCTAAGCCTGTCGCAGTCTGAGCTTGTCGCAGTCTAAGCCTGTAGTCTAAGCCTGTAGCAGTCTAAGCCTATAGCAGTCTAAGCCTGTAGCAGTCTGAGCCTATAACAGTCTAAGCCTGTTGCAGTCTGAGCCTGTTGCAGTCTAAGCCTGTTGTAGTCTGAGCCTGTCGCAGTCTGAGCCTATAACAGTCTAAGCCTGTAGCAGTCTGAGCCTATAACAGTCTAAGCCTGTTGCAGTCTGAGCCTGTTGCAGTCTAAGCCTGTTGCAGTCTGAGCCTGTTGCAGTCTAGGCCTGTCGCAGTCTAAGCCTATAGCAGCATAACTAAGACCTGGTCCAAGCCTGATCCAGCTCTAACTATAAGCTTTATCAAAAAGGAAAGTTTGAAGCCTACTCCTAAAAGTAGAGAGGGGGTCTGCCTCCCTGGACCCTGACTGGTAGATGATTCCAAAGGAGAGGGGCCTGACCTCCCATACTACTGTTAACATTGTTGCTATCATTGATTTCAAATGTTTACCCTTTGAAACTTCAGATCTGCCTCTCTGCAGTAACAGTGTTGAGTTCATGTGACAGTCACAGCTGGGATCTTTCAGAGCTCTGCTGCTAAATGTTCATCATGTAGAAGAGAGCATGCTAATATCTTAGCATGTTAGCATCAGATGAACCCTCTGTTCTTTTCACATGCTCGTGTTTTTATACTTCATGTTTTTATACTTTAAGTTTTCTGATGTATTATTTTGTGTAAACTGTATTTTCTTTTAACTGTACTAAAAAACAGACTCAATAAAGGGAGCTCTGTACGCTTCATGTCTGACATTTTTTAACTACAACAGAAGAGTCTTCATACGTTGGGACAGATCTGATCCTAACCCTTCATACGTTGGGACAGATCTGATCAGGATTGCCTGTGCTGTTAAAGACTTTGTACCAGAGCAGGTATGAGTAGAATAAAGCAAACATTAAGTGGTCTCTGCCCTTGAGGCAGCAGAATCTGAAAATATAAACAAACAAACAAACAAACACAAAGTTTGACTTTAAACTAGAAACGTTTATTAAAATCAGTTCGGGCTTTGGTCACGTAGAAAAAGTAGAAACTGAAGTAGGAAGTAAAAAAGCACATTAACTGTCACATCTCTTTAAACCCTTCAAACCTCTGAGCTCTCTGAAATGTGTTCGGTTTAATATCGGTCCATTCGTGGTTCTGCTGCTGACGGGTCATCAGGTCGCTTGTTTATCAAATAAAGAAGTTTGATCAGTTTCAGAATGATCCTCAAACTTTAATGAGCTCTACGGCGTTTTAGGACTTTAAGATCTCAAAGTGTTGATTTAAAAAAATCTAACGTTCACAGGTGAAGATATTTTCTGTCCGAGGCACTGAGCAGCTCACATTTAAAATGATGCGTTCAGGGACACTCAGACGTTCCTCATTCAAAAGATCCAATAAAACATTCAGAGTATTTAAACAACATCTAGTCTTGTGTTTTCATGAGTGATCTGACCTTTGACCCCAGAACAGAAATGTACTGTGACCTTTGACCCCAGAACAGAAATGTTCTGTGACCTTTGACCCCAGAACAGAAATGTACTGTGACCTTTGACCCCAGAACAGAAATGTTCTGTGACCTTTGACCCCAGAACAGAAATGTACTGTGACCTTTGACCCCAGAACAGAAATGTACTGTGACCTTTGACCCCAGAACAGAAATGTGCTGTGACCTTTGACCCTAGAACAGACAGGTGCTGTGACCTTTGACCCTAGAACAGACAGGTGCTGTGACCTTTGACCCTAGAACAGACAGGTGCTGTGACCTTTGACCCTAGAACAGACAGGTGCTGTGACCTTTGACCCCAGAACAGAAATGTGCTGTGACCTTTGACCCCAGAACAGAAATGTGCTGTGACCTTTGACCCCAGAACAGAAATGTGCTGTGACCTTTGACCCTAGAACAGACAGGTGCTGTGACCTTTGACCCTAGAACAGACAGGTGCTGTGACCTTTGACCCTAGAACAGACAGGTGCTGTACACGGTGGTCTTGTGGCTGATCACCTGCAGCAGCGTCTTCACAGCAGCCTCCAGCTCCACCAGCTGCTCCGCCTTCACCTCCAGAGAACGCTGGTTCTCCTCGTATGACTTCTCCAGATCTGCAGATGACATCACAGAAGCAGAGGGACATGGTTACACAACAAAACAACAACAAATACAACATTAAACAACAACAAAACAAACATTAAACAAGAGTAAATCAACAACAAAAAACAAAGGCAAAAGAAAAACCAAACAAGAAAACAAGGAAACATTAAAACAACAACAAACAACAACATAAATAAATAAACAACAACAATTTACACAAAATAACAACAACAACAACAAGATAACAAAACAATTAAAAACATAACAACAACCAACAAAAACAAACATATATATATAAACACGTGTTCATACACATACATGCATATGAAGGCTTCTAAAGAGGATCAGGTGCAGATCAGACCGGATCAGTCTGAGCTCACCTGAGGCCTCTGCTGGTCTGACTGTCAGCAGGAGTGCTCACAGGAAATGATGTCAGTGTAATGTGATGTCACTATGATGTCACCTTTGAGCAGCTGCAGTTTGTCACTGGCTTTGAGGAGCAGCGCTTTGGCTTCCTGCTGCAGTGACTCCGCCCTCTTCTTCGCCTCAGCCACGCCCCCTGCTTTCTGTCCAATCAGGTCCTCAACTGTGGCGTACTTTTGCTTCAGGTCAGCATCCAGGTCCTACACACACACAGACACAGACACACACACACACACACACACACACACACACACACACACACAGGAACATTAACACATTATCAGATATTTCCATTTCTTATTCATTTTTTAAGTTTCCAGCTCAGGATCACAAACTCAGATCATGTTGGCTGCTGATCTAACGAGGTCGCTCTCAAAAAACCTAGTGTGACGGTGAACGACATCACCTGGAAACTCACCTTTTTCACTTCCTCTGCCATCTTCTCAATGCTCTCAGCGTCCTGATTGGTCCGTTCAGTGCTCTGAGTGACATTCAGAGCTTTGTCTCTCAGCAGCGTCACGTCCTGCTCCAGCATCTGTAGCCTGTGGGTGGCATTACTCAGCTTCAGCTCTGCATCTGCCGTCTCCGACTCCACCTGAATGCAACACAGCCAGAGAAACATGAGGTCAATTAGTAAACCCAAGGTCAGTGAAGTAAACACGAGGTCAGTGAAGTAATAATGAGGTCAGTGAAGTTAACACGAGGTCAGTGAAGTAAACACGAGGTCAGTGAAGTTAACACGAGGTCAGTGAGGTAAACACGAGGTCAGTGAAGTAAACATGAGGTCAGTGAAGTAAACATGAGGTCAGTGAAGTAAACACAAGGTCAGTGAAGTAAACATGAGGTCAGTGAAGTAAACACAAGGTCAGTGAAGTAAACACAAGGTCAGTGAAGTAAACATGAGGTCAGTGAAGTAAGCACGAGGTCAGTGAAGTTAACACAAGGTCAGTGAGGTAAACACGAGGTCAGTGAAGTAAACACGAGGTCAGTGAAGTAAACACGAGGTCAGTGAAGTTAACATGAGGTCAGTGAAGTAAACACGAGGTCAGTGAAGTAAACACGAGGTCAGTGAAGTAAACACGAGGTCACTGAAGTAAACATGAGGTCAGTGAAGTAAACATGAGGTCAGTGAAGTAAACACAAGGTCAGTGAAGTAAACACGAGGTCAGTGAAGTAAACACGAGGTCAGTGAAGTAAACACGAGGTCACTGAAGTAAACATGAGGTCAGTGAAGTAAACATGAGGTCAGTGAAGTAAACACAAGGTCAGTGAAGTAAACACGAGGTCAGTGAAGTAAACAGGAGGTCAGTGAAGTAAACACGAGGTCAGTGAAGTAAACATGAGGTCAGTGAAGTAAACATGAGGTCAGTGAAGTAAACACGAGGTCAGTGAAGTAAACATGAGGTCAGTGCAGTTAACATGAGGTCAGTGAAGTAAACACGAGGTCAGTGAAGTAAACACGAGGTCACTGCAGTTAACACGAGGTCAGTGAAGTAAACATGAGGTCAGTGAAGTAAACACGAGGTCAGTGAAGTAAACATGAGGTCAGTGAAGTTAACATGAGGTCAGTGAAGTAAACACGAGGTCAGTGAAGTAAACACGAGGTCAGTGAAGTAAACACGAGGTCACTGAAGTAAACACGAGGTCAGTGAAGTTAACATGAGGTCAGTGAAGTAAACACGAGGTCAGTGAAGTAAACACGAGGTCAGTGAAGTTAACACGAGGTCAGTGAAGTAAACACGAGGTCAGTGAAGTAAACACAAGGTCAGTGAAGTAAACACGAGGTCAGTGAAGTTAACATGAGGTCAGTGAAGTTAACACGAGGTCAGTGAAGTAAACACGAGGTCAGTGAAGTAAACATGAGGTCAGTGAAGTAAACATGAGGTCAGTGAAGTAAACACAAGGTCAGTGAAGTAAACACGAGGTCAGTGAAGTTAACACGAGGTCAGTGAAGTTAACACGAGGTCAGTGAAGTAAACACGAGGTCAGTGAAGTAAACACGAGGTCAGTGAAGTAAACATGAGGTCAGTGAAGTAAACACGAGGTCAGTGAAGTAAACACGAGGTCAGTGAAGTAAACATGAGGTCAGTGCAGTTAACATGAGGTCAGTGAAGTAAACACGAGGTCAGTGAAGTAAACACGAGGTCACTGCAGTTAACACGAGGTCAGTGAAGTAAACATGAGGTCAGTGAAGTAAACACGAGGTCAGTGAAGTAAACATGAGGTCAGTGAAGTTAACATGAGGTCAGTGAAGTAAACACGAGGTCAGTGAAGTAAACACGAGGTGACTGAAGTAAACACGAGGTCAGTGAAGTTAACATGAGGTCAGTGAAGTTAACATGAGGTCAGTGAAGTAAACACGAGGTCAGTGAAGTAAACACGAGGTCAGTGAAGTTAACACGAGGTCAGTGAAGTAAACACGAGGTCAGTGAAGTAAACACAAGGTCAGTGAAGTAAACACGAGGTCAGTGAAGTTAACATGAGGTCAGTGAAGTTAACACGAGGTCAGTGAAGTAAACACGAGGTCAGTGAAGTAAACATGAGGTCAGTGAAGTAAACATGAGGTCAGTGAAGTAAACACAAGGTCAGTGAAGTAAACACGAGGTCAGTGAAGTTAACATGAGGTCAGTGAAGTTAACACGAGGTCAGTGAAGTAAACACGAGGTCAGTGAAGTAAACACGAGGTCAGTGAAGTAAACATGAGGTCAGTGAAGTAAACACGAGGTCAGTGAAGTAAACACGAGGTCAGTGAAGTAAACATGAGGTCAGTGCAGTTAACATGAGGTCAGTGAAGTAAACACGAGGTCAGTGAAGTAAACACGAGGTCACTGCAGTTAACACGAGGTCAGTGAAGTAAACATGAGGTCAGTGAAGTAAACACGAGGTCAGTGAAGTAAACATGAGGTCAGTGAAGTTAACATGAGGTCAGTGAAGTAAACACGAGGTCAGTGAAGTAAACACGAGGTCAGTGAAGTAAACACGAGGTCACTGAAGTAAACACGAGGTCAGTGAAGTTAACATGAGGTCAGTGAAGTTAACATGAGGTCAGTGAAGTAAACACGAGGTCAGTGAAGTAAACACGAGGTCAGTGAAGTAAACACAAGGTCAGTGAAGTAAACACGAGGTCAGTGAAGTAAACACGAGGTCAGTGAAGTAAACACAAGGTCAGTGAAGTAAACACGAGGTCAGTGAAGTAAACACGAGGTCAGTGAAGTTAACACGAGGTCAGTGAAGTAAACACGAGGTCAGTGAAGTTAACATGAGGTCAGTGAAGTTAACACGAGGTCAGTGAAGTAAACACGAGGTCAGTGAAGTAAACACGAGGTCAGTGAAGTAAACATGAGGTCAGTGAGGTAAACACGAGGTCAGTGAAGTAAACACGAGGTCAGTGAAGTTAACATGAGGTCAGTGAAGTAAACACAAGGTCAGTACTGACAGAGGACAGCAGTTTGTTGGTGTTGTGGATGTCGGCGGCCGCCTGCTGGATGGCGTTGCTGGCTGCGGTCTGAGCTCTCTCTGCTTCTTCCAGAGCTCGTTTGACGGTCTCTGCTGAGTCCTTCACGTCGGTCGCCTCCTCACTGAAAAACCCACACAGGAGGAAATGACATTATCTCTTTGTATCTATGATCCTTGCCACTGCTGGGTCAGAGAAAAACCTCTTTGTGGACCTTTACTTGGGACCACCTGCCTCTGTGAACATACATCAGGTCTGCATGGACAGGAAGGACTCACCTGGCTCGGCGGGCCTGTTCCAGCAGGTTCTCGGCTCTCTGGATGTCGTTGGCGCTCTGCTGCAGGATGGTTTCCACGTGTCCCAGTTCTCCCACCTTCTGTCTGATCTCATTGGTCAGGTTCTGCATCTGAGCCGGCGTGGTCGGCATCTGCATGGCCAGGACCTCGTTAGCAACCAGCTCAACGCTCTCCAGGTCTGCAGCGTCCTCTGGAACACAAAAACACAGGTCAGTCCTGAAGTGGATTTGTCGTCATGTGGTACAGGAAGTGAGAGGGACCTACGTGTGAGGAAGTCTCGGATCTGCTTGATGAGTTCTCGGAGCTCTTCGTTGCTCCGGTCCAGCTTCACTTTGGTTCTGTTGGTCTTCAGCAGGACATCCTGAGCACTGAGCTTCGCCTCGTCTGCTTTCAGTTTGGTCTCCGACACCTGAAAGAAAACCCAGGTGGGAGGATCAACTGCAGTCCATCTGAACCGTATCCAGCTCAGACCAGGACCTGTCAGACTCACCATCTTAGAGAGTTTCTCCACTTCCTCCATGGCTCCCAGGATTTTCTGTTCAGAGTCTCTGGCCTTCATCCAGGCTCTACCGGCAGCTGTCACCACACCGTCACACTCCTCACCTCCACACCTTGTCTGACCCTCTGAGTCCACACAGCCAAGACCTCCACAGGGAGAGGACCCACACGATTCCTGACCGGATGATGGACTACCGCAGGTCTGTAGAGTCCGGACAGAACATCACATAAAGACAGGTTCTGAGAGCTGAAGCAGACCTTGATAAAGATATCACTGATGTATACTCCTCTGGTCTAGGATTCTGATCAAGTCTAGCTGCTACAAAACTCCATCTATGAACTTCACCAACAGGGACAGACCTAATGTGGGCAGGTATTTCATTTAACCTTATATAAAATATATAACCAGAACTATGACTAGTAACCAAACCTTGTGGCTGATCTCTGATAGGTCAAGAGTCTGCAGCTGTCCTGCCAGGTCGTCCAGTCTCTGAGCGTGCTCAGTCTGTCTTCTCAGAAACTCCTCCCTGGTTTGGTTCAGTTTGTCCTCTGTGAGTTGCCGTAGAGTTACGGAGGCGTCGACGGGGCTGCCAGGGTCGATGGCAGAGGCGTTAGCGCGAGCCTCAGCGGTCTGAGACTGCAGGAAGTACTTGGTTACGCTGTCCGTCGCCCCTGGTAGCACACGAACCAATGAGAAGAGAGGAGGTGGTCAGACAGGTGTTCTTGTAAGATGACGATGATCAACAGGTGACAGCAGGTAACAACAGGTGACAACAGGTGACAGCAGGTAACAACAGGTGACAACAGGTGACAGCAGGTAACAACAGGTAACAACAGGTAACAACAGGTGACAGCAGGTAACAACAGGTAACAACAGGTAACAACAGGTGACAGCAGGTAACAACAGGTAACAACAGGTGACAGCAGGTAACAACAGGTGACAGCAGGTAACAACAGGTGACAATAGGTGACAACAGGTAACAACAGGTGACAACAGGTAACAACAGGTAACAACAGGTGACAACAGGTGACAACAGGTAACAACAGGTGACAGCAGGTAACAACAGGTAACAACAGGTGACAACAGGTGACAACAGGTGACAACAGGTAACAAGAGGTAACAACAGGTAACAACAGGTGACAACAGGTAACAACAGGTGACAACAGGTGACAACAGGTGACAACAGGTAACAACAGGTGACAACAGGTAACAACAGGTAACAACAGGTGACAACAGGTGACAACAGGTAACAACAGGTGACAACAGGTGACAACAGGTGACAACAGGTAACAACAGGTGACAACAGGTGACAACAGGTAACAACAGGTGACAACAGGTGACAACAGGTAACAACAGGTAACAACAGGTGACAACAGGTGACAGCAGGTAACAACAGGTAACAACAGGTAACAACAGGTGACAGCAGGTAACAACAGGTAACAACAGGTAACAACAGGTGACAGCAGGTAACAACAGGTAACAACAGGTGACAGCAGGTAACAACAGGTGACAGCAGGTAACAACAGGTGACAACAGGTGACAACAGGTAACAACAGGTGACAACAGGTAACAACAGGTAACAACAGGTGACAACAGGTGACAACAGGTAACAACAGGTGACAGCAGGTAACAACAGGTAACAACAGGTGACAACAGGTGACAACAGGTAACAACAGGTGACAACAGGTGACAGCAGGTAACAACAGGAAACAACAGGTGACAACAGGTGACAACAGGTAACAACAGGTGACAACAGGTAACAACAGGTAACAACAGGTGACAGCAGGTAACAACAGGTGACAACAGGTAACAACAGGTGACAACAGGTGACAACAGGTAACAACAGGTAACAACAGGTGACAACAGGTAACAACAGGTGACAACAGGTAACAACAGGTAACAACAGGTAACAACAGGTGACAACAGGTGACAACAGGTGACAACAGGTGACAGCAGGTAACAACAGGTGACAACAGGTAACAACAGGTGACAACAGGTGACAACAGGTAACAACAGGTGACAACAGGTAACAACAGGTAACAACAGGTGACAGCAGGTAACAACAGGTGACAACAGGTAACAACAGGTGACAACAGGTGACAACAGGTAACAACAGGTGACAACAGGTAACAACAGGTAATCTCACCTCTGATGTCAGAGTTCTTTATGAACTCCACCTGATCCAGCAGCTCCCGGACCATCCGCTCAAGTTTCTGAGCGTCTGCCACCACTGAGTCCAGCTTAGTCTCTGCAGCCGAGTCCGAGTCCTCCACCTTGACCAGAGTCTGTTCAGTGTGGTTCAACATCTGGCTCAGGGCCCCCATAAGGTCGCTGAGGGACACACATTTTACATTAACCTGACATGCTTTAACCTTCAGATTACAGGTTATATCACCTGGTCTGTACCAGGTGTGGATGAAGGTAAATCACACCTGGTCTGTACCAGGTGTGGATGAAGGTAAATATCACCTGGTCTGTACCAGGTGTGGATGGAGGTAAATCTCACCTGGTCTATACCAGGTGTGGATGAAGGTAAATCTCACCTGGTCTGTACCAGGTGTGGATGAAGGTAAATCTCACCTGGTCTGTACCAGGTGTGGATTGAGGTCAATCTCACCTGGTCTGTACCAGGTGTGGATTGAGGTCAATCTCACCTGGTCTGTACCAGGTGTGGATGAAGGTAAATCTCACCTGGTCTGTACCAGGTGTGGATTAAGGTAAATCTCACCTGGTCTGTACCAGGTGTGGATAAAGGTAAATCTCACCTGGTCTGTACCAGGTGTGGATTGAGGTCAATCTCACCTGGTCTGTACCAGGTGTGGATGAAGGTAAATCTCACCTGGTCTGCTGCAGCAGGTCCTGGATCTCGGTCAGCGGTTGGGAGGCTGGGTTCTGGCTCAGAAGGGTCCGGATGTCATTGATGCTGCTCTCCATGCTGTCGATGGACTTCCTGTACGGCCCGCTGACACCGCTTGCCTTGATGGTGTTGACCTTGTTGACGAGCCGATGGGTCTGATTGGTCAGCTGACCGATCACATGGTCCCACTCAGAGAAGCACTGATGGCAGCGCTGACAGTCCGGGAAGGATCCAGAGAATCCACGAGCACAGACGTCACAGCGAGGACCCGAGACCCCGTCCACGCAGACGCAGTGACCACTCCCCTTATGACACTGAGGCTGAGACACGCCCCTAGGATCACAGTCACACGCTACACAGACACACACACACACACACAGTGAGAGATCTGAGAGTCAGGATTTTTGTTTTGCAGTTTAAAGTTGTTCCAGCTGTTTAATACAAACCAGATGTTCAACACACACACACACACACACACACACACACACACACACACACACACACACACACACACACACACACACACACACACACACACACACACACACAAGCACAGACAGCAGTCTGCAAACTTTACAAACAGGATGAGTCAGAGACAAACTGACTTCCTGTGAAAACATCTGCAGACTGTGTGTGTGTGTGTGTGTGTGTGTGTGTGTGTGTGTGTGTGTGTGTGTGTATCTGTGTGTCTGTTTGTCTATCTCTGTCTGAACCTTCTTTAGTGTTTGTTTCTCTTCCTGTAACTTTCCAGTCGGTTCGTCCCCAGTCTTTCCCCCCTCAGTCTGTCCCCCCTCAGTCTTTCCCCCCTCAGTCTTTCCCCCCTCAGTCTGTCCCCCCTCAGTCTTTCCCCCCTCAGTCTGTCCCCCCTCACTCTGTCCCCCCTCAGTCTTTCCCCCCTCAGTCTTTCCCCCCTCAGTCCGCCCCCCCTCTATCAGACCCCTTTGTGAGTTTTTGGATCTTCATGCTAATCTCCTGTGTCGGCTCCATCTGGATTTAATCTAAGCGTCTCGCTGCAAAGGATTGTGGGTGCAGGAATGTTCCCAAGATGCATTGCGGCTAAACTTTATCTGAACCAGTGGAGTGTCCTCATTTTCTACAGACGTTGAACGCACCATGGCACTGGACCTCCGGTTCTCCCCAGAACAGCTCTCGACACTCGCTGCATGTTCTTCCTCCGAAGCCGGGCTGACAGGAGCACTGACCGCTGATCTGAGGTCAGAGACGGAGCGGACGTTCAAATACAACTTTAAAAATACTTCAAAACAACAACAACAACAACAACAACAACAACAACAACAACAACAACAACAACAACAACAACAATAACAAACATGTTTCAGGTTAACTTCTGAAGAGTTTTTAATAGAAACTTTAAAAACTATAAATGTAAACTTCAAATATATAATAATAAACATTAAATTATTTAAATATAAACTGGATATAAACGATCAGACTGTTCTTCTGCACGTCTCAAACTGCTTCCTGACTTTTTTTATTTGGGCTTTTATTTTGAAAGGGTAAATCATTGTTAGTACACATGTTTCTGGTGCTTTTATTTTGAAAGTTACCTCGTTGCAGGACGTCCCGTGTGAGTGTTTGGGGTCACAGTTGCAGCTCTGACAGCCCGAGCCGCTGGCCATGTTCCAGGTGTCGGGCGCACAGCGGTCGCAGTGTCGTCCCACGACGTTGGCGAGGCAGTGACACTGACCGCTCTGCTCACAGTGACAGTCGCCAGGCAACGGACAGTGGGCGGGGTCACTTCCCAGCTGGTCACAGATGCACTCTGAGGACGAGAGGAGTCAGAATCCATCATGGCGTAGACCTTCAGATGTCACCATGGTAACCAGAGTACTTACTCCTGCAGTCTTGCTGCAGCGCGTTGCCGTAGTAACCCGGCTTGCAGGTCTGACAGGCGGGGCCGTCGCTGTGGAACAGGCAGCGCTGACAAACGCCGCTCTGAGCGTCGCACGACTCCGGGTCCGACATGTCGATGTTCCCGTTACACTCACATGGCTGGCACTGCCCCCCCACCTCCTCTGGGTTTCCATAGTAACCAGTTGAGCACTCATCACAGCGAGCACCTGCAGAGAGATGGACGAGATGTTCAGGTGTGACAAACAGGGTCCTGACATGGACCTGACAGGGTCCTGAGTCAGAGACCAAACAGGGTCCTGACATGGACCTGACAGGGTCCTGAGTCAGAGACCAAACAGGGTCCTGACAGGGACCTAACAGCGTCCTGAAAGGTTCCTAACAGGGACCTGACAGGGACCTCACTAAAGTTCGTACCTTTGTATCCGGTGTTGCACAAACAGGTGACCTGCTGAGAGTAGTCGCCACGGTAACAAGTGTCTGCAAACTGCCGCAGGCTGTCAGGACCATCGGGACACCTGCACGGACGACAGTGGTCACCTGACCCCAACACTGGGTCTCCATAGTAACCATCCAGGCACCTGGTCACAGGGGAGACAGGGACAAGGTTCACGTGTTACAAGCGTGTAGCAGTCAAGCAGCAGGAATAAACCTGCAGTTCCTCCAGTGTCCACTAGAGTGTGTCTCCTGCAGTTCCTCCAGTGTCCACTAGAGTGTCTGCAGCTCTTCCAGAGACCACTAGAATGTGTCTCCTGCAGTTCCTCCAGTGTCCACTAGAGTGTCTGCAGTTCCTCCAGAGACCACTAGAGTGTGTCTCCTGCAGTTCCTCCAGTGTCCACTAGAGTGTGTCTCCTGCAGTGAGTCAGTCCCCATGGAGCCCCATGTTAAAAACTCTGACTGACAGGTGTGTGTGTGTAGCTGTTAGCCAGGTGGCTAAGGTCTCAGCCTCTTTGTCTGTTTCTAGATCAGCAGGAAGTTAGCTGGGGTCAGAGTTTCTAAGATGTGACTCACCTGTCACAGGTGTGCCCGGTGCTGTGGTCCCTGCAGTTGATGCAGCGCCCGGTGTCGGGGTCGCAGTCCTCGGCGTGTCCGTTGCAGGTGCAGGGTCGACAGGTGGGGAAGCCCCAGTGACCGGGCAGACAGCGGTCACACTGACGGCCGTACGCTCCAGAAACACACACACACTGACCGGTCAGCTGATCGCAGAACGAACTGTGTGAGCCCTGAGGGTCGCACGCACACTCTGAAAACACACACACACACACACATTAATTTAACAGGGTCCGGTTACACGGCCGCACATATCGACGGATCGGATCCAGACCTCTGCATCCATTAGGTCCGAACTGGAACGTAGCTGGAGCACACATGTCGCAGTTCCTGCCAACCACATTGGGGCGACACCGACACTGACCCCCGCTCGGGTCACACACGGTGCTGAGGGAGCCCTGAGGGTCACACTGGCATTCTGGGAAACAAAGTCAAACACAGGGAACAAGCTGAAACAGGACCACTCCCCTCAGGTCAGAGAGACGGTGACAGATTAATGAGACAGACGACGAGAGAGGAATTTAAAGGAGAGGAAACGAGCCGAGACACGCTCACAGGAAACACCGGAGTGATGTCATCGCGAGTTTAATGACAAACAAAGACTCAGAGAGCGAGGGAAGACAAACACCAACAGGACAAGTTCAGACTCTCTTTCAATAAACACTCTCCTCAAATCATCCAGACACACACCACATCAATGACTCCATAATCTATCAGGGTTCATCTGGACTCATCAGGGTTCATGTGGACTCATCAGGGTTCATCTGGACTCATTAGGTTTAAGGTGGACTGGTTACCTTTAGCTCCCTGGTGCAGCATGGCAGAGATGCTGAAGATGAAGTTCCTGCAGATGTCGGTGGTCTGAGACTTGATGACCCCCTGGCTGTTCTCCAGACATCGGTACCGCTGAAAGGTGTCCCAGCTGTTGGAGTCCCCCCCCTCTGAGGCCGAGAAGATCTCAAGGTTCTTACAGTGAGGCATCAGGACGATCTGAGACCAGAGAAGACCATGAGATCAACAAACTCTGAACCTGACCTGGTTTAGCTAAACCCTGACCTTGATTGGTTAAACCCTGAACCTGACCTGGTATGGCTAAACCCTGACCTGGTTTAGTTAAACCCTGACCTTGATTGGTTAAACCCTGAACCTAACCTGGTATAGCTAAACCCTGACCTGGTTTAGTTAAACCCTGAACTGGTTTAGTTGATCCCTGATCTTAACCTGGTTTAGTTAAACCATGACCTGGTTTAGTTAAACCCTGATCTTGACCTGGTTTATTTAAACCCTGACCTGGTTTAGTTAATCCCTGACCTGGTTTAGTTGATTCCTGATCTTGACCTGGTTTAGTTAAACCCTGACCTGGTTTAGTTAAACCCTGACCTGGTTTAGTTAAACCCTGATCTTGACCTGGTTTATTTAAACCCTGACCTGGTTTAGTTAAACCCTGAACTGGTTTAGTTGATTCCTGATCTTGACCTGGTTTAGTTAAACCCTGACCTGGTTTAGTTAAACCCTGACCTGGTTTAGTTAGACCCTGATCCTGACCTGGTTTAGTTAAATCCTGATCCTGACCTGGTTTAGTTAGACCCTGATCCTGACCTGATTTAGTTAGACCCTGATCCTGACCTGATTTAGTTAGACCCTGATCCTGACCTGATTTAGTTAGACCCTGATCCTGACCTGACTTAGTTAGACCCTGATCCTGACCTGGTTTAGTTAGACCCTGACCTTGACCTGGTTTAATTAAACCCTGACCTGGTTTAGCTAAACCCTTACACTGACCTGATTTAGTTAGACCCTGATCCTGACCTGATTTAGTTAGACCCTGATCCTGACCTGATTTAGTTAGACCCTGATCCTGACCTGGTTTAGTTAGACCCTGATCCTGACCTGATTTAGTTAGACCCTGATCCTGACCTGATTTAGTTAGACCCTGATCCTGACCTGATTTAGTTAGACCCTGATCCTGACCTGATTTAGTTAGACCCTGATCCTGACCTGGTTTAGTTAGACCCTGATCTTGACCTGGTTTAGTTAGACCCTGATCCTGACCTGGTTTAGTTAGACCCTGATCCTGACCTGGTTTAGTTAGACCCTGATCCTGACCTGGTTTAGTTAGACCCTGATCCTGACCTGGTTTAGTTAGACCCTGGTCTTGTCTGATAGTCAGCTGAGGGTTCTCACCGAGTCGATGAGCGTGTACGGAGACTGGACGTCGCTCAGAGCTGAGTACAGAGGCAGGTTGAGGCGGACTGTGTAGTTCAAACCAGATTCAAAGCAGACTGGTCTTGGCAGAACCACATACCTGAGGGGACAGAGAGGTGACACTAAATCTCCCAGGTGGTTTATAGAGATCCTCTTGTCTGTGTTTGTGACAGGAGCTCTGATCGTTACCGTGAGCCCGGGTGAAGGGAGATCATCTGGTTATCGTCGTCAGGGACCGTGTTGACGCAGCGACTGTCCGCTCTCATTGGTCCAGGTCTCATCACCGTCATCAGGACCTCCTCCCATTGGTCGGGCAGCTGCAGGAGAAACAGACCCTTTAAAGTCCACGCACGTTTATATGTGAACTGGTTAATGTCAGCATGAGAGCCGGTTCATTTAACAGGATCAACGGGGACTTCAGGTGTGGTGGTCTTAGTTTGTTCACCTGACACGTAAAAACTGACATCATGTGACCCTTCCAGCTTTGCATTCTGGGAAACGGAGGCTGATGTGGGTTCAGCTTTTTTTCATGCAACATCTGAGAGACCGCTGCAGCAGTGTGTGGCTTTAAAACAACGCTGATGTTACCTGTGGTTCGTAGCGGATGATGATGTCATACTCCATGGAGTGGGGGATGTTGTCCACAGTGAACTCAAGGTAGGCCCCTTCTGGGACATTAACCAGGCCTGTACCTGTCCAGGTAGGGCTGCGGTCCAGGGGGTGGGGCCTCGGCACAACCGTCACTCCCTAAAGAAAGCGTTTCAAGAGGTTAGACGAAGAGCGGTGTTGATCTTCAGTTGGATGTTTGTCATGACCAGGGTCTGACAGATGGACATCATCTAGAGTTTGAGTCCCCCCTCTAGGTCAGAACATCCAGAGTCCCTAAGACTGTGGACCGGGGCGTCCTTGGCCAAGCGGTCTAAGCACGCCCCACATATAGAGGCTGTAGCCCTCGTCGTAGAGGTTGCAGGTTTGATTCCAGCTTCGACCATTTGCTGCATGTCCTCCCCGTCTCTCTGCTCCCCGCACTTCCTGTCTGTCCTCCGCTGTGCGACTGACGGAGTGATATCAGCATAAAGACACTCCGTCAGGGATTCACTACCCGTCTTATAAACTTCTTAAGGGCGTTTAGTCTAAGGAGACGGAGGTGTATTAAATAATCCGGTATGATTCTCACTGCGCCAGAACCCAGGAGAATCAGAGGTCAAAGGTCAACCAGGAGACTTACAGGTCCAAACTTAGCGTCCTCTGCCTCGTAGGTGTAATGGTCCAGAGAGATGAAGTAGAATCCAGACTCCACCTGATCACAGCGACGTCCAAACATGTGATCTCTGCACGCGCACTGACCGCTCCCCTGGTCACACCTGCAGGAGGTAGAAGAGCAGAACATGAGCTCACTGAGGACGAAGACAAGATGGAACTAAGGAAGACGGCAGGAAGGAGGAGTATAAGAAAAAAGAGGAACAAAAGAAAGCTGTCAGATGTTAGCAGTTAGCTATTAGCAGTTAGCAGTTAACTGTCTGCAGTTAGCTTTTAGCAGTTAACTGTCAGGTTTCAGCAGTTAGCAGTAAACTGTCAACTGTCAGCAGTTAGCTAATAGCAGTTAGCAGTTAACTGTAGGTTGTTAGCTGTAAGCTGTCAGCGGTTAGCAGTCAGCTGTTAAAAGTTAGCAGTTAACTGTCAGCTGTCAGCAGTTATCTAAGAGCAGTTAGCAGATAACTGTCAGCTTTCAGTAGTTAGTAGTTAGCAGTTAGCAGTTAACTGTCAGCTGTCAGCAGTTATCTAAGAGCAGTTAGCAAATAACTGTCAGCTTTCAGTAGTTAGTAGTTAGCAGTTAGCAGTTAACTGTCAGCTTTCAGTAGTTAGTAGTTAGCAGTTAACTGTCAGCTGTCAGCAGTTATCTAAGAGCAGTTAGCAGATAACTGTCAGTTGTCAGCTGTCAGCTTTCAGCAGTTAGCTAATAGCAGTTAGCAGTTACCTGTCAGTTGTTAGCTGTAAGCTGTCAGTGGTTAGCAGTCAGCTGATAACAGTTAGCAGATAACTGTCAGCTGTCAGCAGTTAGCTAATAGCAGTTAGCTGTGAAAAGTTAGCTGTTAGCAGTGATATGGACTTACTGGTTGTTGATGGCTCCTCCCAGGTCACAGTCACATGGTCTGCAGCCGTCCATGTCATTACTGAGCCCCCAATGTTCCGACTGAAAACACACACACACACACACACACACACACACACACACACACACACACACACACACACACAGTTTCTCAGCTGCAGATCTTCACTCCCTGAACAGGATGTTTATGTTGATATATACGCAGCCTGAACGGTAAACATTCACACTGTGAGCCAGTAGGTTGAAACTCTTCTCCCATTGGCTGCTTCAGTCACTCACCACACACTGGTCACAGTCTCGTCCCGTCACCAGACGTTTGCAGAAGCAGCTTCCAGTTTCACTGTCGCAGGGATTTCCTCCAGGAACGGTTCCCACCGGGCTGCAGGAACACGCTGAACCAAAGAACCCATACAAACACCCACTGTTAGAAACTCTGAAACCACTATCTTGTTCTGTCTGATATATATCTTGTTCTGTCTGTGATGTATCTTGTTCTACAGAAGCTGTGTGATGTATCTTGTTCTGTCTGATATATATCTTGTTCAACAGAAGCTGTGTGATATGTATCTTGTTCTGTCTGATATGTATCTTGTTTTAAAGAAGCTGTGTGATGTATCTTGTTCTGTGTGATATGTATCTTGTTCTGTGTGATATGTATCTTGGTCTACAGAAGCTGTGTGATGTATCTTGTTCTGTCTGATATGTATCTTGTTTTAAAGAAGCTGTGTGATGTATCTTGTTTTGTCTGTATGGTATCTTGTTTTGTCTGTATGGTATCTTGTTCTGTCTGATATGTATCTTGTTCTGTCTGATATGTATCTTGTTCTACTGAAGCTGTGTGATGTATCTTGTTCTGTGTGATATGTATCTTGTTCTGTCTGATATGTATCTTGTTCTACAGAAGCTGTGTGATGTATCTTGTTCTGTCTGATATGTATCTTGTTCTGTCTGATATGTATCTTGTTCTGTGTGATATGTATCTTGTTCTACAGAAGCTGTGTGATATGTATCTTGTTCTACAGAAGCTGTGTGATGTATCTTGTTCTGTCTGATATGTATCTTGTTTTAAAGAAGCTGTGTGATGTATCTTGTTCTGTGTGATATGTATCTTGTTCTGTGTGATATGTATCTTGGTCTACAGAAGCTGTGTGATGTATCTTGTTTTGTCTGTATGGTATCTTGTTTTGTCTGTATGGTATCTTGTTCTGTCTGATATGTATCTTGTTCTGTCTGATATGTATCTTGTTCTACTGAAGCTGTGTGATGTATCTTGTTCTGTGTGATATGTATCTTGTTCTGTCTGATATGTATCTTGTTCTACAGAAGCTGTGTGATGTATCTTGTTCTGTCTGATATGTATCTTGTTCTGTCTGATATGTATCTTGTTCTGTGTGATATGTATCTTGTTCTACAGAAGCTGTGTGATATGTATCTTGTTCTACAGAAGCTGTGTGATGTATCTTGTTCTGTGTGATGTATCTTGTTCTGTGTGATATGTATCTTGTTCTACAGAAGCTGTGTGATGTATCTTGTTCTGTGTGATATGTATCTTGTTCTGTGTGATATGTATCTTGTTCTGTGTGTGATGTATCTTGTTCTACAGAAGCTGTGTGATGTATCTTGTTCTGTGTGATATGTATCTTGTTCTGTGTGATATGTATCTTGTTCTACAGAAGCTGTGTGATGTACCCTTGCAGCCTTCAGGTGAGTCACTCAGGCCGTGATGAGCGTCCCTGCAGCGCTCGCAGCGCTCTCCCTCCACGTTGACTTTGCAGCGACACTGCCCGGCGATCAGTCCGGCGCGGATGTCGGTCATCCCGTCACACATTCCTCCGTTCAGAGAGCCGACAGGGTCACAGTCACAGGCTGCGTAACACCAGGGACAGATTCATCAGGAGTTACACAGATAGAGAAAAACAGGATCACTTCATGTTCAAAGGTCCAACCGGCCGGGACTCACGCTGGCAGATGTTGGGGTCTCTGAGGGACCTCTCGGGGTGCTGGTAGTAGAAGGGTTTACACTGATCACAGCGGTGTCCCGCCGTGTTGTGCTGACACTCGTCACAAACGCCACCGCTGACGTTTCCTGAGGCCACAAACACGGCCATGTCGAAGTGACACGAGTCCGAGTGCTGGTTACAGCTACACTCTACAGACACCACAGAAGAAGAAGGAGAAGAAGGAGGAGAAGGAAACGTGGTCAGTTAAATCCACCTGTTGAACGGCCTCAGATAAACTCTGATTGATTAGACATGATCAGTTTGAACGGTTGGACTTTGATGCTGGATCCAGTCTGACAGTAAAATAAACATGACCTTGAGTAACACATCTATTAATGGGGTACTAGTCCCAGTCCTGGTCCAGCAGAGACCAGGTGTGTAGTGATTGGTCCAGGGCAGGGGAACAGGTGAGAAATCAGCGCCCTGTCCCTTCCTCTAGCCACACCCACCTTGTTACTAAAGCGTTTGTTTGAAACATTTGATTAGACAGTTTGACCCATGTCCCATCTGTTAACATGGAGGAGGCGGGGCTTATGAGCTGTGTTTGATTACACAGTTTGACCCATGTCCCATCTGTTAACATGGAGGAGGCGGGGCTTATGAGCTGTGTTTGATCAGACAGTTTGACCCATGTGCCATCTGTTAACATGGAGGAGGCGGGGCTTATGAGCTGTGTTTGATTACACAGTTTGACCCATGTCCCATCTGTTAACATAGAGGAGGCGGGGCTTATGAGCTGTGTTTGATTACACAGTTTGACCCATGTCCCATCTGTTAACATAGAGGAGGCGGGGCTTATGAGCTGTGTTTGATTACACAGTTTGACCCATGTCCCATCTGTTAACATGGAGGAGGCGGGGCTTATGAGCTGTGTTTGATTACACAGTTTGACCCATGTCCCATCTGTTAACATAGAGGAGGCGGGGCTTATGAGCTGTGTTTGATTAGACAGTTTGACCCATGTCACATCTGTTAACATGGAGGAGGCGGGGCTTATGAGCTGTGTTTGATTACACAGTTTGGCCCATGTCCCATCTGTTAACATGAAGGAGGCGGGGCTTATGAGCTGTGTTTGATTACACAGTTTGACCCATGTCTCATCTGTTAACATGGAGGAGGCGGGGCTTATGAGCTGTATTTGATTAGACAGTTTGACCCATGTCCCATCTGTTAACATGGAGGAGGCGGGGCTTATAAGCTGTGTTTGATTAGACAGTTTGACCCACTCTTGCAGGTGTTGGTGTTTCGTCCCTCAGCCGGTCTCCAGGGAAGGTCGTGGTGGAAGTCCTGGCACTGCTCACAGTTCAGACCTTTGGTGTTGTGGTTACACATACAGTGACCGTGGACCTGCAGACACACATCCCATAATAAACAATAAAAAAAGAGGAACAAAAGAAAGCTTTCAGCTGTCATCAGTTAGCTAATAGCAGTTAGCAGTTAACTGTCAGTTGTTAGCTGTAAGCTGTCAGCGGTTAGCAGTCATCTGTTAAAAGTTAGCAGTTAACTGTCAGCTGTCAGCTAATAGCAGTTAGCAGTCAGTTGTTAGCTGTTAGCAGTTTGCAGTTAGCTAATAGCAGTTAGCAGTTAACTGTCAGCAGTTAGCTAATAGCAGTTAGCAGTCAGTTGTTAGCTGTTAGCCGTTTGCAGTTAGCTAATAGCAGTTAACTGTTAGCAGTTAGCTAATAGCAGTTAGCAGTCAGTTGTTAGCTGTTGGCAGTTTGCAATTAGCTAATAGCAGTTAGCAGTTAACTGTCAGCGGTCAGCAGTCAGTTAATAGCTGTAAGCTGTCAGCAGTTAGCTAATAGCAGTTAGCAGTTAACTGTCAGTAGTTAACAGTTAACTGTCAGTTGTCAGCAGTTAGCTAATAGCAGTTAGCAGTTAACTGTCAGCGGTCAGCAGTCAGTTGATAGCTGTAAGCTGTCAGCAGTTAGCTAATAGCAGTTAGCAGTTAACTATCAGCTTTCAGCAGTTGAGCATCTGATCAACTGAAACACAGATCAAAACTCAAACCATGTGACCACACCCACCATGCCCTCTCTGGCCTGCCCCGTCCCCAGGACCGGGGCGCACTCTGAGGCGTGTCCGTAACAGAAGCAGTTTCCTCGGACCACCATGTCGTAGACCGCGTAGTAGTACTTCTCCTTGATCTCCATCCGAGAGTCCAGCAGGTTGTCCCCGAGCGTGTGCAGCCTCACGAACTTCACCCGGAGCGTGGTGATCTTCAGCATGTCTGAGAGGAAACACGGGATTCATTACTGATCAGCTGATTGATTATTGATCAGCTGAAGGTGGAGGAGTTATTGATCAACAGTAGAGGAGTTATTGATCAACAGTAGAGGAGTTATTGATCAGTAGTAGAGGAGTTATTGATCAACAGTAGAGGAGTTATTGATCAACAGTAGAGGAGTTATTGATCAGTAGTAGAGGAGTTATTGATCAACAGTAGAGGAGTTATTGATCAACAGTAGAGGAGTTATTGATCAGTAGTAGAGGAGTTATTGATCAACAGTAGAGGAGTTATTGATCAACAGTAGAGGAGTTATTGATCAACAGTAGAGGAGTTATTGATCAACAGTAGAGGAGTTATTGATCAGTAGTAGAGGAGTTATTGATCAACAGTAGAGGAGTTATTGATCAGCAGTAGAGGAGTTATTGATGATCAGTAGAGGAGTTATTGATCAACAGTAGAGGAGTTATTGATCAGCAGTAGAGGAGTTATTGATCAGCAGTAGAGGAGTTATTGATCAGCAGTAGAGGAGTTATTGATCAGTAGTAGAGGAGTTATTGATCAACAGTAGAGGAGTTATTGATCAACAGTAGAGGAGTTATTGATCAGCAGTAGAGGAGTTATTGATCAACAGTAGAGGAGTTATTGATCAACAGTAGAGGAGTTATTGATCAGTAGTAGAGGAGTTATTGATCAGTAGTAGAGGAGTTATTGATCAGTAGTAGAGGAGTTATTGATCAGTAGTAGAGGAGTTATTGATCAACAGTAGAGGAGTTATTGATCAGTAGTAGAGGAGTTATTGATCAACAGTAGAGGAGTTATTGATGATCAGTAGAGGAGTTATTGATCAGCAGTAGAGGAGTTATTGATCAACAGTAGAGGAGTTATTGATGATCAGTAGAGGAGTTATTGATGATCAGTAGAGGAGTTATTGATCAGTAGTAGAGGAGTTATTGATCAACAGTAGAGGAGTTATTGATCAACAGTAGAGGAGTTATTGATCAACAGTAGAGGAGTTATTGATCAACAGTAGAGGAGTTATTGATCAACAGTAGAGGAGTTATTGATCAGTAGTAGAGGAGTTATTGATCAGTAGTAGAGGAGTTATTGATCAGTAGTAGAGGAGTTATTGATCAACAGTAGAGGAGTTATTGATTGATCAGGTTTCTGGGTGTGTGAGAGACGTACTCTGGATTCTGGGGCTGTAGGGATCATCGATTTTGAAAGCCGGGTCCAGGACTCTAAAGATCACCTGCGGATGGATGAACGTTTTAATTTATTTTTTTTGTTCACTTAAAATGTTAAATTATTATATCTAGTTGAAGATGACCTCACAGTGACATCATAATGACATCATCATACCTCTCCTTCAGTGGACGGCTCGATGTCTGAGTAACGGGAGTCACAGATGACATCATCGACCTTCTGCATTGGACCCGGGGAAATGGCGGGGAAGGAAGACTCGCAGTCGTAGGCGAAGTATCGATAAACCTGCCATGTTTTTCCAAAGTCAGCTGACCTCTCGATCACCATGGCAGCAGGTCGGAACGTCTGAGGAGGAAGATGTTGAAAAAAAGGGAGTTTAGAAGAAGGCATACGTGATGTAGTCTGTCAAAGAAGTCCACTACACCACTGATCCACACAGATACATACAAACAACACTCTGTACACAGATCCACCCGCTCACCACGGAGCAGTTTGTTCAAGAGGCAAACAGAAACACGATAAGAGACTTCAGATGAAGCTCATGATACGTTCCTGGTTCTGTTCTGATCCTCCATCCTAAAAATGATGGGGAGACATCGCTCGTATCTCATTGGCTGTGATTCATAAAGCATGAGCTGTGGAGGTTGGAGATCTTACCTTGAAGGTCATGATCAGGTGAGTGAAGTGAAACTCCGCCTCCAGGTTCAGCTGGATGGTGACGTTCTCTAGACCTGTAGTCAGAAGAACATCAGATGTTGAACAATCAATAATCAATCGACTCCTCTGATCGTATATTAGTCTCTGTAACGTCCAGCAGGGGGCGCCTCCTCTGAGTGTATATCAGTCTCTGTAACGTCCAGCAGGGGGCGCCTCCTCTGAGTGTATATCAGTCTCTGTAACGTCCAGCAGGGGGCGCCTCCTCTGAGTGTATATCAGTCTCTGTAACGTCCAGTAGGGGCGCCTCCTCTGAGTGTATATCAGTCTCTGTAACATCCAGCAGGGGGCGCCTCCTCTGAGTGTATATCAGTCTCTAACGTCCAGCAGGGGGCGCCTCCTCTGAGTGTATATCAGTCTCTGTAACGTCCAGCAGGGGGCGCCTCCTCTGATCGTATATCAGTCTCTGTAACATCCAGCAGGGGGCGCCTCCTCTGAGTGTATATCAGTCTCTGTAATGTCCAGCAGGGGGCGCCTCCTCTGAGTGTATATCAGTCTCTGTAACGTCCAGCAGGGGGCGCCTCCTCTGAGTGTATATCAGTCTCTGTAATGTCCAGCAGGGGGCGACTCCTCTGAGTGTATATCAGTCTCTGTAACATCCAGCAGGGGGCGACTCCTCTGAGTGTATATCAGTCTCTGTAACGTCCAGCAGGGGGCGGCTCCTCTGAGTGTATATCAGTCTCTGTAACGTCCAGCAGGGGGCGCCTCCTCTGAGTGTATATCAGTCTCTGTAACGTCCAGCAGGGGGCGCCTCCTCTGAGTGTATATCAGTCTCTGTAACGTCCAGCAGGGGGCGCCTCCTCTGAGTGTATATCAGTCTCTGTAACGTCCAGCAGGGGGCGCCTCCTCTGAGTGTATATCAGTCTCTGTAACATCCAGCAGGGGGCGCCTCCTCTGAGTGTATATCAGTCTCTGTAACGTCCAGCAGGGGGCGACTCCTCTGAGTGTGTATCAGTCTGTAGTATTTGTTCCTCCTCAGCTGATTTGTTCCCTCAGTAAACACTAATGAGTTTATGGTCTCAGTCTCTAGTTTCAGTTAGTGAATGATGGTCAGAGTCATAGAGAGCAGGAAGAGGGGGAGGAGTCAGTAGTATGTGTGTGTAGTGTGTGTTTAGTGTGTGTGTAGTGTGTGTGTGTAGTTTACCATTCTCAGACTGCCACCAGGTCTTCAGTCTGTTGGGAGCGAACGTGGTGACGACGTTCTCGACGCGATGATTGTTGGTCTGATAGCTCAGCTCATCGTACGAATCCGAAGAGTCACACATGAAGCACTTCTTCTCCTCCTGAAGGACGGATCGGGGGGGGGGGGGGGGGGGGGGGGGGGGTCAGAGGGTTAATGTCAGAGTGGATTCCTCACATTCCTCCAGTTCAACTTAATACACACAGAACTACACAGGAAGTGTGTTCTCATGTTCACAATCTAAATAAATCACAATCATCTGATTTCTCTCTCTCTCTCTCCCTCCCTCCCTCTCTCTCTCTCTCTCTCTCTCTCTCTCTCTCTCTCTCTCTCTCTCTCTCTCTCTCTCTCTCTCTCTCTCTCTCTCTCTCTCTCTCTCTCTCTCTCTCTCTCTCTCTCTCTCTCTCTCCCTCCCTCCCTCCCTCCCTCCCTCCCTCCCTCCCTCCCTCTCGCTCTCTCTTCTCGTTCATCTTCAATCGGTTTCTCCACAGAAACATCTGGACAAACATCTGAGAGACAGCCATTACCACAGACCACACACACACACACACACACACACACACACACACACACACACAGCCATATTGTTCCAGTGGAGTTGTTGTACCCTCGCCCTGTCCCTTCCTCTAGCCCCACCCACCTTGTTACTAAAGCGTTAGTTTGAAACATTTGATTAGACAGTTTGACCCATGTCCCATCTGTTAACATGGAGGAGGCGGGGCTTATGAGCTGTGATTGCAGACAGCCAGCAGGGGGAGCTCTACATGTTCTTGTTTCACTTTCAGGGAACTGGTACACAGGCAGTTTTCAAACGGCCTGCTGCATACTACCTACTACATACTGCATCTAAAGGTAGACTGGTCTGACTGTTCTGGTGGATCTGGTCTGCAGGATGCTGGGTTAGGACTTTGACCTTTGTCCCTCTGACCCGTGTAGGCTCAGCCCTGTTACCCTGTCTCACCTGTCAGGTGAAGGAAAGACTGATGGACAGGGTTTCAGAAGTTTGTTTCCTTGGATGTAGTCTCAGTCAAGTGTTATGTACCTGTAGTATTTAGTTTGTTTACTTTTTAAAATCTGTATCTGTTGTTGTTCAGGTCCAGGTCCAGGACCTGACCCTAACCTTGCCCTAAGGCTGGCACAGGTGCTTATTTACCTGCAGGTGACTGACGATGCAGAATGGTTCAGGACGGGGCCGGCCACAGGTAGAGGTGGATGACAGTTGATGGGCTCGCCCGATCAGAAGGTCCCCTGTTGCTGGGTAACAGCTGCCTTCTGTACAGACGTCACTGAGCTCCGGGAGGCTGAGATCATCCACAAAGGCCCCATCCTCCTGAGCACAGGTAAATACCTGCAGGGCTGAAACAAAGGCTCTTAGTACTCAGTCTTTCAAAAGCTTATTGGAGACCAGCAGATACCATGATAGCGACGCAAGCTGTGGGAGCTGGGCTGTTATCAGGTTCCAGGATTAGTCCAAGCCCGCAAGGGGACACTACTGAGAAAAAACCAAAACTTTTCATATATGTAGGAAAAACACAACAACTGATCACAGAGTAAAGATGTCAGCCTAAGGAAGACAACTACGTATTACTATTACCTTAAAAAACTACACACTGTGCCTTTAAATACTACACACTGTACCTTTAAATACTACACACTGTACCTTTAAATACTACACACTGTTCCTTTAAACACAACACACTGTACCTTTAAATACTACACACTGTTCCTTTAAACCCAACACACTGTACCTTTAAATACTACACACTGTTCCTTTAAACACTACACACTGTTCCTTTAAATACTACACACTGTACCTTTAAATACTACACACTGCACCTTTAAATACTACACACTGCACCTTTAAATACTACACACTGCACCTTTAAATACTACACACTGTACCTTTAAATACTACACACTGTTCCTTTAAACACAACACACTGTACCTTTAAATACAACACACTGTTCCTTTAAATACTACACACTGTACCTTTAAATACTACACACTGTTCCTTTAAATACTACACACTGTTCCTTTAAACACTACACACTGTACCTTTAAATACAACACACTGTTCCTTTAAATACTACACACTGTACCTTTAAATACTACACACTGTACCTTTAAATACTACACACTGTACCTTTAAATACTACACACTGTACCTTTAAATACTACACACTGTTCCTTTAAACACAACACACTGTACCTTTAAATACTACACACTGTTCCTTTAAATACTACACACTGTTCCTTTAAACACAACACACTGTACCTTTAAATACAACACACTGTACCTTTAAATACTACACACTGTACCTTTAAATACAACACACTGTACCTTTAAATACTGCACACTGTGCCTTTAAATACTACACACTGTTCCTTTAAATACTACACACTGTACCTTTAGATACTACACACTGTGCCTTTAAATACTACACACTGTTCCTTTAAATACAACACACTGTACCTTTAAATACTACACACTGCACCTTTAAATACTACACACTGTACCTTTAAATACTAATCAGAGCTAATGGATCACACACACTGGTTCCTTATCAGTGATTTGAATGATTAGATCAGTGATGATCATTAACGATACCACTGATCTCTCTTTAATTTCATCTGCTGACATTAAATGTTGAGCTTTAACTGATAGTCATTATTTAAAGATTGATTCAGTTCATTGGTGTTATAGATTCATCTGTAGACCACGACTCATCGATCTGTTTACATCTGAACTTTATTTTCAACAGAGCTTTGATCAAAAATCAATAATACCATTTGAATGAGAACATCAAACTACAATAGTGATTAGGATTGGTCATCAAGTGTTTGATGTCAGATTCAGTTGACCTTTATTAACCTATGATGATAGAGAGTAAAACTATGAGCTGGATCAGGTCCAGGTTTGAGACCTGAGATCAACAGGTCAGCTTCTACAGAGTCTCTGCTCTCTCTGAGTGCTCCTTGTTTAAACGAAGTATAAAGAAAGTTTATAGAAAGTTTAAAACAAAGTAAATACAGTTTAAACAAAGTTTAAATAATGTTTAAAGAAAGTAAAGAAAGTTTAAACAATGTTTAAATAAAGTTTAAAGAAAGTTTAAAGAAAGTTTTAAGAAAGTTTAAACAATGTTTAAATAAAGTTTAAATAAAGTTTTAAGAAAGTTTAAATAAAGTTTAAAGAAAGTAAAGACAGTTTAAAGAAAGTTTAAAGAAAGTTTAAAGAAAGTTTTAAGAAAGTTTAAATAAAGTAAATAAAGTTTAAATAAAGTAAACAAAGTTTAAATAAAGTTTAAATAAAGTTTAAATAAAGTAAACAAAGTTTAAAGAAAGTTTAAAGAAAGTAAATAAAGTTTAAATAAAGTAAATAAAGTTTAAATAAAGTTTAAATAAAGTAAATAAAGTAAATAAAGTTTAAATAAAGTTTAAAGAAAGTTTAAAGAAAGTTTAAATAAAGTTTAAATAAAGTTTAAAGAAAGTTTCAATAAAGTTTAAAGGAAGTAAATAAAGTTTAAATAAAGTAAAGAAAGTTTTAAGAAAGTTTAAAGAAAGTAAAGAAAGTAAAGAAAGTTTAAATAAAGTTTAAATAAAGTTTAAACAAAGTTTAAACAAAGTTTAAATAAAGTTTAAACAAAGATTCATCCTCCAGAGTGAATCTGAGTCCAGAGTTATAAACCTTTATTGACACACAGCTGATGAACAGACTTCAGTGATTTTCTTTTTTTCATCAAATCAACCAAAAAAAAAAGTTTTAAGATTTTCTGTTTGAAGAAACTCACCGAGCAAGACCAAGACCTGGAGCTCCAACATGATCCAGATCAGACCTCCTTAACAAAACTACCTGAAAATCAAACTCTCAGACTGAGAGAGACTGAATCCTGTGAACTGTGAAAACCCCCACGGACCCCTCAGACTTAGACCTGCTCAGATCCCCACAGACCGGCAGAAACCACCTCAGACTGTCTGAACCTCCTGAAAACCTGCAGGGTCTTTCAGACTCTTTGAACCCCTCAGACCTCCTCAGAGCTCCTTTGACTCCGCCCCTTGCTCCCACCAGCGCTGCATCTCAGGGCAACACATCCGGGTGGCCTTTCAAAATAAAAGCCTTCATTTGTAAACTTTAAACCTTGAGGATTATAAAGTCCTTAAATTAAAGCTTGTGAGGAAAAGATGAACTCTACACGTGAGGCTGATTTCACCACTCTGCTTAGTTTACTTTGTTAAAACACATTTTGAACGATCTGAGCATGCTCAGTAGAGCTTCTGTCTCTCATTAGGTGAGATTAATTAATAATGTAATACTTAATGCAATCAGTTTGAAGAACTCCTTAAAAAATATAGTTTAAAGAGAATAAGTTTGTGAAAAATAAAACTAATATGAACATAAAATTCAAATAATTGAAGATTCATGAAACAACAATAATCAGGGTCTGAAATAAACTTTAATACATTTCAATTTAATGTAAATGTTTCAGTCTGAGCTTTTATTGTGAAACAGCATGGCCTGACTTCCTGTCTGAGTGACATTACTTCACCATCTAAAATATTCTGTCTCCTGGTTTGATGTTTAATCAGTTTTTTTTGAACTCACAGCTGATGAATGGATGAATGATTGATTCATTAACCCTCACATCTCCGGATCAAATTTTAAAAACTTTATTAACAATAAAACAGTTTGCATAATGTGATCACGTGACGTCAGAGACAAACATGGAGAGATCATCAGTCAGAATTAGGATCAAACAAAAGATCTCTCAGAAATCCCACAATTCACAGAGTCCATGAACACATCAGCAGCTTGTTTAAAGTGAATCCACTGATTCTAACATGAAGACAGACAAAGTGTGAGACAGGAAGTCTCTGCTCATACTGTGTGTGTGTCTCAGGTGTGTGTGTGGATCAGTGATGGAGTGTGTGTGGTTTATTCTGGACTTTAAAGTTTCCTCTTCTCTTCTCTCAGATGTTCTCACGTCTGAATCCTTTCCATCAATCAGAACTTCGAAATAAAACTTGGCTTTATTTGATAAACTCAGAGTTTCCTCCTGCTGCTCTGAAGAATGTAGCCCCCCTACACACACACACACACACACACACACACACACACACACACACACAGAGGGGCTTTGCAGACAAAGACATTCCAAAGCCCCCAAACACACACACACTCACTCCTCCCCCCACAGTTAACCTCACCTGCAACAACAAAGGAGGTGTGTGTGTGCGTGTGTGTGAAACGACCCCCCACCTGAACATCTGAAGACTACTTCAGGGATGAGTGCCCCCACTGCATTGTGGGTAATTACTGTGAACGTGTGAAAACCTGTAGAGAACTCTCGTCCAATCAGAGAAAAGCTCCTCTGATTGCAAATAAACATTAAGTGGAGGGCGTAAACACACACACACACACACACACACACACACACACACACACACACGCACGCAGACACACACACACACACACACACAGACACACACAGACACACGCACACACACGCGCACAGACACACAAACACACAGATACACACGTTATATGTTCAGGGTTGTTGGACTGTAGCGCCCCCGTGTGTCAGAACCATAGATAAAATATGATGATGATGATGATGATGATGATTATGAAGATGATGATTATGATGATGATGATGATGATGATGATGATGGATGGTGATGGTGATGGTGATGATGATGATGGTGATGATGGTGATGATGATGATGATGATGATGATGGTGATGATGATGATGATGGTGATGATGATGATGATGATGATGATGATGATGATGATGGTGATGATGATGATGATGATGATGATGATGATGATGATGGTGATGATGATGATGATGATGATGATGATGATGGTGATGGTGATGATGATGATGATGATGGTGATGATGGTGATGATGATGATGGTGATGATGATGATGATGATGGTGATGATGATGATGATGATGGTGATGATGGTGATGATGATGATTATGATGGTGATGATGATGATGATGGTGGTGATGATGGTGATGATGGTGATGATGATGATGATGATGATGGTGATGATGATGATGGTGATGATGATGATGATGGTGATGATGATGATGATGGTGATGATGGTGATGATGATGATTATGATGGTGATGATGATGATGATGGTGGTGATGATGGTGATGATGGTGATGATGATGATGATGATGATGGTGATGATGATGATGATGATGGTGATGATGGTGATGATGATGATGGTGATGATGATGATGAAGATGATGGTGATGATGAAGATGTCAATGATGAAGGTGACGATGACAGTAGGACAGTATTTTGATTATATTTTTATTGATTAGATACATTTCTTTTTATTCAAACCCGCTTTAATTTTTGTAACCCAAACTTTTAAAAGTTTTAATATTTTATTTTTTTCTTCAAAACAAAACTTCAAACAAAAGTGAAAAATAAAACATGTATAGAGAAAAGATGATGTAATGGATGTAGAGGACTCTACGCAGTGCAGGATGCGTACACCTCAGATCGTTTGGAGATTTCTTTGCGCAGATCGTCGGCCGTCTCTAAGAGCTTCGACACTTCAGTTGCTTTCTCGTCCTTGTTCCTGATCAGCTGCTGAATCCTCTTCTCCAGATCTGAAACACAGAAACTGTCAGAGTGAAGACTGCTCTCTAACTGAGGATGCTGACACATGTACTCTGTGATGAGACCCAGACCCTGTTTGTGAACATGACTCAGTTAATGTGCAGAGGAAGAACGGCAGACAGCTGTTTGAGTGTTAGCAGTACCCTGTATGTTTAACCCTTACAGTGTTAGCAGTACCCTGTATGTTTAACCCTTACAGTGTTAGCAGTACCCTGTATGTTTAACCCTTAGTGTTAGCAGTACCCTGTATGTTTAACCCTTAGTGTTAGCAGTACCCTGTATGTTTAACCCTTAGTGTTAGCAGTACCCTGTATGTTTAACCCTTACAGTGTTAGCAGTACCCTGTATGTTTAACCCTTACAGTGTTAGCAGTACCCTGTATGTTTAACCCTTACAGTGTTAGCAGTACCCTGTATGTTTAACCCTTACAGTGTTAGCAGTACCCTGATTGTTTAACCCTTACAGTGTTAGCAGTACCTTGTATTTGTTGTAGTTTGTTCTCCGTCTGCCTCTTCATGGAGTCAGCCTCGTCCAGAAGGTTCTTCAGTCGTTCTGAAGCGTCACTTTGACCTTTAGCACTCTGACTTTTCTCTTTTAAAAGTTCAAAAAGCTTCAGAACGTTGTCCACTTCCTGTTAGGCACACAATTGACATATTGATATGGCTGCATTCTGGCATCCAGCACAATTTCGTTCCCTCTAGGTTGGATTATTGTCCTGTCTATAATTAGGAAGAGAGACCCCATCTCTCTACACTGGCTCCCCATAAAACCTAGACTAGAATTCAAACCTAAAAAGCTCTTAATGATCAGACACCTTCGTATCTCAAAGACCTCATAGCGCCCTATTACCCCTCTAGAACTCTACGCTCCCAACATGCAGGCCTGCTCATCGTACCTAAAGTCTCTAAAAGTAGTATGGGAGGTAGAACCTTCAGTTATCAGGCCCCTCTCCTTTGGAATCATCTACCAGTCAGGGTCCGGGAGGCAGACACCCTCTCTACTTTTAAGAGTAGGCTTCAAACTTTCCTTTTTGATAAAGCTTATAGTTAGAGCTGGATCAGGCTTGGACCAGTGCATGTGTGTGCATATGTGTGTCTTTGTGTGTGCATGTGTGTCCTTGTGTGTCTTTGTGTGGACTTGTGTGTCTTTGTGTGTGCATGTGTGTGTGCATGTGTGTGCATGTGTTCGTGTGTTCATGTGTGTACTTGTGTGTACTTGTGTGTACTTGTGAGTGTGTGTGTGTGTGTGTCTTACTGGCTGTGCGTCTGCAGTGTTATTAAACGCTCTGTCTGCAGCCTCTTTGGCGTCTTCGGCCATGTTTTTGTTCTGCTCTGTTTTCTTCTTCAGCTCTTCGATCTCCACCTTCAGATCTTCAGGTCGCCTGGTCATCAGTTTGGGGTCCATGTTGTCCAGTTTGTCTTTAATCTGAAACATCACAGGAAACACTTCAAAACACACACTGCCAACTTCACTGTATGAGTGATAGTGGAGATATTTGAAATGGTTGTACCTGTTGGAGGAGGTCTCTGGTTGTTTTTCTGTCTTCGTTGGCTGCTTCCAGGTCATCGTTGGCTTCTTCTTGAGCTTTGTTTGCATCATAAATGTCCAGGCTGATCTCAGTAACATCAATGTTCCGGGAACGTTCCCTGAAACACAACAACAATTCAAAATTCATCTCTGTTGAAGTGAGCAGGTTCTTTCAATTATGACCAACTAGCAACAAGTAGAAAAACTAAAACCTGTAGGCATCTCCTCATGAAGACACAAACTCTGTGAAGGTTCCTCCTGTTATACCTCTACACAGTTCATCACTGCACCACCTCCTCTCTCATCACTGCACCATCCTCTCTCTCATCACTGCACCATCCTCTCTCTCATCACTGCACCATCCTCTCTCTCATCACTGCGCCAACCCCCTCTCTCATCACTGCACCATCCCCTCTCTCATCACTGCACCATCCCCTCTCTCATCACTGCACCATCTCCTCTCTCATCACTGCACCATCCCTCCTCTCTCATCACTGCACCATCCCTCCTCTCTCATCACTGCACCATCCCTCCTCTCTCATCACTGCACCATCCCCTCTCTCATCACTGCACCATCTCCTCTCTCATCACTGCACCACCTCCTCTCTCATCACTGCACCATCCCTCCTCTCTCGTCACTGCACCATCTCCTCTCTCATCACTGCACCATCCCCTCTCTCATCACTGCAACACCCCCTCTCATATCACTGCACCATCTCCTCTCTCATCACTGCAACAACCCCCTCTCATATCACTGCACCATCCCCTCTCTCATCACTGCAACAACCCCCTCTCATATCACTGCACCAACCCTCTCCTCTCATCACTGCACCACCCCCCTCTCTCATCACTGCACCACCCCCCTCTCTCATCACTGCACCACCCCTCCTCTCATCACTGCACCATCCCCTCTCTCATCACTGCACCATCTCCTCTCTTATCACTGCACCACCACCCCCCTCTCTCATCACTGCACCATCTCCTCTCTCATCACTGCACCACCCCTCCTCTCATCACTGCACCATCCCCTCTCTCATCACTGCACCATCTCCTCTCTCATCACTGCACCATCTCTCTCTCTCATCACTGCACCATCCCTCCTCTCTCATCACTGCACCACCCCTCCTCTCTCATCACTGCACCATCCCTCCTCTCTCATCACTGCACCATCCCTCCTCTCTCATCACTGCACCATCCCTCCTCTCATCACTGCACCATCCCTCCTCTCTCATCCCTGCACCACCCCTCCTCTCTCATCACTGCACCAACTACTCTCTCGTCACTGCACCATCTCCTCTCTCATCACTGCACCATCCCTCCTCTCTCATCACTGCACCATCCCTCCTCTCTCATCACTGCACCATCTCCTCTCTCATCACTGCACCATCCCTCCTCTCTCATCACTGCACCATCCCCTCTCTCATCACTGCACCATCCCTCCTCTCTCATCACTGCACCATCCTCTCTCTCATCACTGCACCATCCCCTCTCTCATCACTGCACCATCTCCTCTCTCATCACTGCACCATCCCTCCTCTCTCATCACTGCACCACCCCTCCTCTGAACTGTATCTCTCTGCACCTGTTCAACCTTGCTATGTCATATTTAAATAAAAGTGGTCTTCTGGGTAAAGTTTGGATCTTTGGGACACTGACTTGAGATCTGTAGCTTTCTGTAGAAGGTCCTCGGCGGTCTCTGCCTGGTCCTGCAGGCTCTTCAGGTCACCCTGGATGCTGGTGGCATTGTTCAGCAGTTTATTGATGTCATTAATCATGGACTGGATCTGATCAGGCGATCTCGGCAGCTGGATGTTAAGGACAGCTCGAGCTATTTTCTCGATGTCCTCAGGAGGAACCATCTCATCTGTCAGGGATCAAACATGACAGCAGTTCTGTTTTAGTGGGACAGTTTGTTTCTATCAGCAGTATCACAGGGTGAGACTCCACCCCTCATCGTCTACAGGACTCATTCTGAGCTCATGTTTCGGAGAGGCCACAGTTGAAAGTTTAGGCAGCAAGGCAGAGAGAGTAGGATCCTTTTAAACAGGTAACACCTAAACACTGACCCATCAGGTAGTCTTTGACTTTCTGGATCAGATCCTTAGTCTTCTGTTTCTCTCTCTCGAAGGATCCCATGTTGTTCTTGATCCGGTCCTGCAGGTCTTTGGTCTGATCTATGGAGTCCTGAGCTGCCTGTTTGGCATTATTGATCTAAAACATAAGAAACAATTCAATATTTAAAGAAGTGGTACTCGGCCTTGAAGTGTCTCCAGTGTTCCCAGTCCCCCCAGTCCCCCTAGTGTCTCCAGTGTTCCCAGTGTCTCCAGTCCCCCAAATGTTCCCAATGTCCCCAATGTACCCAGGATTTCCAGTGTCTCCAGTCCCCCCAGTGTTCTCAGTCCCCCCAGTGTCTCCAGTGTTCCCAGTCCCCCTACTGTCTCCAGCGTCTGCAGTGTTCTCAGTGTTCT